>NC_044989.1:84439464-84739464 GCF_008728515.1 Papio anubis
CCTTCTAACAGTCAGGACCCTCAGCTGTAGGTCTGTTGGAGATTGCTTGAGGTCCACTCCAGACCCTGTTTGCCCGGGTGTCAGCAGCAGAGGCTGCAGAAGATAGAATATTGCTGAACAGCGATTGTACCTGTCTGATTCTTGCTTTGGAGGCTTCCTCTCAGGGGTGTACTCCACCCTGTGAGGTGTGGGGTGTCAGACTGCCCCTAGTGGGGGATGTCTCCCAATTAGGCTACTCAGGGTTCAGGGACCCACTTGAGCAGGCAGTCTGTCCCTTCTCAGATCTCAACCTCCGTGTTGGGAGATCCACTGCACTCTTCAAAGCTGTCAGACAGAGTCGTTTGCATCTGCAGAGGTTTCTGCTGCTTTTGTTGTTTACTGTGCCCTGTCCCCAGAGGTGGAGTCTACAGAGACAGGCAGGTTTCCTTGAGCTGCTGTGAGCTCCACCCAGTTCGAGCTTCCCAGAGGCTTTGTTTACCTACTTAAGCCTCAGCAATGGCGGGCGCCCCTCCCCCAGCCTCACTGCTGCTTTGCGGCGAGATTGCAGACTGCTGTGGTAGCAATGAGATAGGCTCCATGGGCGTGGGACCCTCCCAGCCAGGTGTGGGATATAATCTCCTGGTGTGCCTGTTTGCTTAATGTGCAGTATTGGGGTGGGAGTTACCCGATTTTCCAGGTGTTGTGTGTCTCAGTTCCCCTGGCTAGGAAAAGGGATTCCCTTTCCCCTTGTGCTTCCCAGGTGAGGTGATGCCTTGCCCTGCTTCAGCTCTTGCTGGTCGGGCTGCAGTAGCTGACCAGCACCGATTGTCTGGCACTCCCTAGTGAGATGAACCCAGTACCTCAGTTGAAAATGCAGAAATCACCGGTCTTCTGTGTCGCTCGCGCTGGGAGTTGGAGACTGGAGCTGTTCCTATTCGGCCATCTTGCTCCGCCCCCTCTTCTTGCTCTTATAGTAAAAAGCAAGTGGCAGGAAATAAATTGGGGGAAGATCTGGTAAGTAAAATGGAACCAGGACTTGATAATTTAAGAAATTATTGGCTATCTATTTTGCAGAAGATGCTAAAATTAACAGATTGACTGTCAAAAATGCACACTCTAGAGAGAAAGGGTATGCCTGGACAAATTTATCAGTGCATTGAAAGGATACAAATATCAAAGTATTCAGTCATACAGAGGACTCCTTGAAGAGATTAGGCTCTTAAATCAGAGATCGCTTTAGCCATATCAGCAGAAGTCAGGAATAGAGCTGGAACTATCCAGGAGAAATCTGTGGAAGAATTTTTTGTCTAATTGAGCAAAACCCTGTGCCATGAATAGAAGATCTACTGGTATTTAAAAATTTACTTCCAGCAGAAACACTGCTGAGCTTGGAATTAAAGGGTCAGTGTGAGAATGAAGTAAAAGAAGACTACCAGACCTCTAAATTTCTACAGTCAGTAAACAGACATAAAACTACTCAGCTATCAATGGTGCTGCCCTTCATAGGGGAAAAAAGACCACTCAGAAACTGAAATTTTGAGCCACAGAGGATTATTCCTAGGGTTATTCCCAGACCTTAAAACCTAATGGAATTTGCCCTTCTGTATTTCAAAATTATTTTTGAAACAGTGACAGGATTTTTATTTCCACTTTGACCCTTTTGAAATGTCTATAAGTGGTATCTTAAGTCTTTCCACTATGGTATTTTGAGAAAAGATAATTTGTCTGCTTTCCCAGGTTCACATTGAAATAAATTTTGCCCCAATGTTGATGATGCCCAGAATATAGCCCATACCTGATTTAGACAATGAAATTCTGGATGTTAGAGTGGTTGGTATTTAGATAAGATTTTGGACGTTGAATAGATAGATGCTCAATGGGTTGAGACCTTGAGGATGTTGCAATGGCGAGAATATATTTTGCAAGCCAGATGGCTAGAAACCTTTGGAGGACAGAGGGCATAATCTAACAGGTAGAATAATGACCACCCAAATATGTCCATGTCCTAATCCCTAGACCCTGTGAATATGTTACCCTACATGATAAAGGGTCTTTGCAGATTTAATCAAGTTGAAGATTTTGAGATGAGAAAATTATCCTGAATTTTCTAGGCAGGTCCAATGTAATCACAAGAGTCTTTATAATAGGAAAGCAGGAATGTCAAAGGTAGTAGAAGGTGATGTGACAATGGAAACCGTATACGAGAAAGCAGTGTGATACGGGCCCACGAGCAAAGAAATAAAGACAGCCTCCAGAAACTGGAAAAGGCAAGAAAAAGGATTTTCCCCTAGAGCCTCTGTTACAGTGGGTAGTCAGACATGAGCAGGGCAGAAGAGGGCCCTCCACCAGCACCAGGAATGTCAGGCAACCATCAGGTGATGGTCAGGAAGTTGTTAAGCTTTCTCTCTAAAAATAATAATTGGTTGCAGCCAGCACTGCGGAAGTGCACTCTCCCAGTAGATAGAAAAACCTGAAACTGGTGATCAGCTTCTGAATAAGGTGAGTTAGGTAAGTAGGCTCAAGCATGCACACTAAGGCAAAATGGCAGAGTTTAACTGGCATATGACCTTTCTCTAGGAACGCTGAACTGGTAAGGGAAAAATGCCTCACGTGAGCATGCGCACAACTCCAGTAAACACACTGCATATGTGGCCCCTCCCAAGTGCTGACAGGCCACTGTGCATGTGGACAGCCCACCTTAAGAGAAGAATCCGGGGAGAAGGGATGCAAGACTCTGAAATCATACCAAAGTATAAAACCCCAAGTTCAAGCTCAAAGAGTGCACTTGAATCTCTCAAATCACATGCTTGGTTCTTTTCCAAGTGTACTTTGCCTCCTTTGGTTCCTGCTCTAATATTTTTTAATAAACTTTCACTCCTGCTCTAAAACTTGCCTTGGTCTCTCCCTCTGCCTTATGCCTCTAGGTCAAATTCTTTCTTCTGAGGAGGCAAAAATTGAGGTTCCTGTAGATTGTATGGTTTGCTACTGGTAACGTACTTTGGTGCCATGTGACTGGGATATTTTCGCTAGTGCTAACATCTCCAGAATAAAAAACAAACAAAAAAAAACAAAAACAAAAAAAAAGAAGCTTACAGAAACCTTGACTTTAACTCAGTGAGATTAATTTTGGACTTCTGACACCAGAACCCCTAAAATAAATTTATGTTGTTTTAAGCCACTACTAATTGGAAACGATGGTGTGTTACCTTGATTGGTTTTTGGTTGTTAAACCAGCCTTATATTTCTGTAGTAAATCTCCCTTGATGATCATGTATAATCCTTTTTATATATTGCTAAATTCAGTTTACTAGTATCTTGTTGAGGTCTTCACTTATATTCATGAGGAACATATATATTATATATGTAATATATATAATTTTTGGAATGTAGTATTGTTTTTGTACTGGTTTTGTTACCAAGATAATACTAATCTCATAGATAAGTTGGAAATTCTGTTTCTTCTCATATTTTTTGAAAGTGTTTGTGAATGTTGTTATTAATTATCTTTAAATATTTGATGTATTTACCGATAAATTCATACGGACTTGGTTCTTCTTTGTTGGATGTATTTCTTATCATTATTATTATTATTAATTCAACCAGAGATTTTATAGGATTATTTAGATTATATATGCCTTCTTGAGTCCATTTCAGTAGATTTTGCCTTTCTAGAATTTTCCCATCCCATCTGAGTTATCCAATTTCTTGGCATAGAGTTGCTGTATATTTCATTAGTACTCACTTTATATCTGTCAGGTCAGTAGTTATGTTCCCTCTTTCACTCCTGACTTTCATAATTTGAATCTTCTATCTTTTTTTCTTGGCCAGCCCAGCCAAATTTGACAATTGTGTTGATCTTTCTAAATAATAATCTTTTTGTTCCATTGATTATTATTTTTTCTATTCTCTATTTTATTAATTTCTGCTGTAATTATTATTCTTTTCCTCCTTCTTCTTGCTTTGGGTTTAGTTTGCTCTTCTTTCTTCACATTCTTAAAGTGGAAGTTCAGGTTATTCTTAAAGTGGAAGTTCAGGTTATTGAATTGAGATTTTTTTAAAACAATATGGTCACTTATGGGGATTAACATCCCTCTAAACATTACTTTAGCAGGATCCCATGTGTTTTGAGATATTGCATGTCATTTCAATTTTTTCAAAGTGTTTTCTAATTTCCTTTGAATTCTCCTTTGCCACATTAATTATTTAGAAAAGTGTTATTAAATTTCTACATGTTAGTGAATTTCTCAAATTTTCTGCTATTGTTGATTTCTAATTTAATTCCATTTTGGTTAAATAACATACCTTGTATTTCCATTTTTTTTAATGTATTGAAGCTTATTATATGACCTAACATAAGATCTATCCTGAAGAATGTTTAATATGAGCTTGAGAAAAATATGTATTCTTCTGTTGAGTGGAGTATTCTATAAATGTCCATCATGTCTGATTGGCTTATAGTATAGTGTTGTTCAAATCTTTTATTGTTAATTTTCTCCCTTATTATTCTATTTATTACTGAAAATCATGTATTGAAGATCCTAATTATTATTGTTAAATTGTCTATCTCTCCTAATTCTGTCAGATTTTGCTTCATATGTTCTCAGACTCCATTGATAGGTGATATATATTTATAATTCTTATATCTTCCTAATGTCTTAACCCTCTTATCACAACAAAATGTCCTTTCTTCCCTCTAGTAACAATTTTGTTTCAAAGTCTATTTTGTCTGATTTTAGGACAGCCATGTTAGTTCTCTTTTGGTTGACATTTCCAGGTAAACCTAAACATTTTTTCCTTTCAACTTCTTTGTATATTTGAATCTTAAGAATGCATCTTGTAGACAACATATCCATTCTGCCTATTTTTATCTTTTGACTGAGATGTTTAACCCATTTACATTTAATGTAATTGCTGATAAGGTAGAATTTATGTCTGCCATTTTGTTGTTTATTTTCTTTATGTCTTGTGATTGTTTTTCTCTAACTTCTTGATTCCTTGATTCCTGACTTTTTGTTAAGCATATGTTATCTAGCTTGCCTTTTTCATTCCTTTGTTGTTTTACTATAAGTAAGTTATTTTTGTAGTGGTTGTTCTGGAGATGACAATTAGCACCTTAATTTAAAACAATCTATTTGGTGGATGCTAATTTCAGTAGTATACACAAAATTAATCTAAACTATCCCTATTCCCTCTCCTTCTTTAGTACAAACGATATCTGTATACATTGCATGCCCATTAACACTTTTTTTTTTTTTTTTTTTTTGAGATGGAGTCTTGTACTATCGCCCAGGCTGGAGTGCAGTGGTGCGATCTCAGCTCACTGCAAGCTCTGCCTCCCAGGTTCGCACCATTCTCCTGCCTCAGCCTCCTGAGTAGCTCGGACTACAGGTGCCCGCCACCATGCCTGGCTAATTTTTTGTGTTTTCAGTAGAGACGGGGTTTCACCGTGTTATCCAGGATGGTCTTGATCGTCTTGATCTCCTAACCTTGTGATCCGCCCTCCTCGGCCTCCCAAAGTGCTGGGATTACAGGCGTGAGCCACTGAGCCCGGCCAACAATTTTATATTTATAGTTATTCGGTTGTCTTTTCAAACAGGTTAGAGAAAAAAAGAATTACAAACACAATTACATTTATACTGCTTGTTATAATACCTATGCAGTTACCATATCCAGTATTATTTTAACATTTTCCTTTAATTCTACATGCATCATTTTCTACAATTCTTTGAATACATTTTAATATTTATACATATAATTCGCTTCTCTAAAGTCCTCTACTAAGTTCAAAATCTGGCCCCACTCAGGGGCATTTTATGTTGGCTACTTTAAAAAAAACAAAAACAAAAACAAAACCTGTGCATGATGAGCATACTTTCCTTTCTCCTCTCTTGTATTTTTTGTTACAGAGTTGTTTGTAACAATTCTGGTATCAGATTGCTGCACCTCACACTGAGTCACCCTCTGAATGATTCAAACAGCTCTTTGGGAATAGAAATTTCCCAGGGAGCTGAAAGTTCAGGCAAAATATTGACTTTGCACTGGGGATGATGTTTTTAATGGATCTCCAAGAGTGGTCTGATCTTTTCATTGTCTGCAATGCTTCTGGCTTTTGCATACTACACCACAAAATTGGGGAGGGAGGGAGAGAAGATAAGAATGTTCCTAAATTAAAACATTGCAGCTCCTACTGTCTTTAAAAAGAGTTCAGTAATTTTTCTTGGATACATGATTTTCAGTTTATTCTGTGGCTTTGGTTAATTGCTAGAGTTCTGAAATGACTCGTTTTAGTTGTTTTGCTCGTATTTTGTTTTCATGTTTGTTTTAGAGGGAAGTGAGTTAAATCAATGTCTTCACTCTGCCATTCTGCATGTCAATCCTCTTGGTTAACACCTACTTTAAAACTTGCATATATCTCCAAGCATGTTATCAGTCCTGTGCAATGTCTGTAAACTACGGAACAGAGTTAAATCTGATGCTGACGTTTTCAGAGAACCTGTGTTCATTTTGAAAAGAGAAAGAAAATTTAAACAAGTAAGTAATATAGTTAACAAGGAAGAAGCAAAAATACGTGGGTAGAATTTCCTCTCTTTTATTGGTATTCAGTTAAACTTCATAAAAAAGAAATGAAATAGGTGTTAAAAGGGATGTTACACACTAATCCCAAAGAAGATTTATCAGATGGAGGAGCCAGCAGCCACTTCTGTATTTTAACTTACTTTTCAATTTTACAATTCATAAAACACTCACCAAGGCATGACACAAGTTTGGAGTTCAAGCACAGTGCATTTTATGTTGCAAGATCCATTAAAAGCAATAATTTGTAATATCCTCAGTAGGAAACGGTGCATTTTTAAAGAAATGCTTCAAAGAGAAGCGCAGGACCCCTTAATCTAATTTTATGTAAAAAGTAATCTCATTTTCATCTGTGGCCACTTCTCTCTTATGATTAGGTTGAAGTTAGAGGACTATGAATGAAATGAGGAGCACCCCTTCATGTCAGTAGCTCTTTTCGGCAAATATGGAATAACAGTCTGGCTTTTCCCTGGGGAGGCAGCAGTAACTCTCACAGTCTCTACAGGAATGAAGGAGACTTTGATTCTGAACTCATCTGCTCGATGCCACCTTTCTCTGTCTATTTCTTCTTCTTAGTCACTTACAGTCCAGAACATGAGCAAAGCTATTGGACAAGATTCAGTTATTTCTCATCATTACCCTACCAACATTCTTCCAACCTTGAAAATTAGAATGCTAATTTTAAAAGGCAGTGCCAGAGTGATGGTTTTGGAAATATACTAATCCAGGTGGCAAAACCTGGTTCCTGTTCCAGCTCTGCTTCATACCAGGTCTGGGAACTTGGTCTCTATTCTCCCTAAATCTCACCTTCCTCATTTATAAACTAGGGTCTACTTGTTTCTCTCACCTACTTTTTATTAGATTATCAGATAAAGATAGTGTATATGTAACAGCACTGTGAAATACAACACTCAATACAAATATAAGATGTTGTGATTGCTGATAGATCTAGCATAATTCCACTAGGCAAATCTTAAACAAAAAAGAACTCAATCTTTGTATTAACATTGAATACGCTCTACAGCTCTTGTTCCGGACAATAAGACTTCCTATTAACAATGACCGGTGTTTTACCCTATTTGTCATTTTTGCCTCATTTATTTACTGTAAGTTTAAGCCATTGAAACAAAATTACACTGAAATGCTCAACACAGTTTTGTAGAAATTTAAATATAAGATCAATATATAAGTTTCAGAAAGTCAGGTTGGCTTATAGGAGAACTATAGATCTCCTGTATAGATCTATATAGAACTATAGATCTCCTGACTGGATCCCATCTCCTCACAGTCTCTTATGGGAAAAGAGATACACAAAACATTAATGTTTGGCATGGGGTGATTTCATCCACAATTATTTTAAGAAAAATAAAAAGATTATTCTAGTGCTCTAGTTTAGAAATCAATGAAAAGTAGACAAAGAACTGACTTTTATCATGTATAAATCAATGAAAAGTAGACAAAGAACTAGCCAAAAACAAACAGTTGAAAGAAAAATGTGTCCTCTATATATCATTTGTTCCTTTGATTGCCCTATCTGTTTGCCCAAGACATGAGGACATGCTAGCAGTGTGTTTCTTTTAAGTCATATCCAGTCTGAGGAAAGATACCCAAATCGTAAGGTTTTCATGTCCTAGGATTGCTCTTTAATTCCTCAAATATACATTGATCTTCTATAACATTCCATACACTCTTCAAGATGGTGGTGATGTAATGTTGAGCAGAACAGACAAGACCTAGAGTAGTGCCACTGTCAGAAATAAAGGGATGGACTTCAAGTGCCATGTCTACTTTTCGACTGTTTCTTCTGTTGTTCCCAAACATAAAATCATCTATGCTATATATGCTTAACTCTGATGTTTTAGAAGGGTAGGGACATTGGAAATAAACATGCAAAATTCTTAATATACTACAGATCTCATTCTGATCTTCCTCTTCCAAGGTTTCTTGCTTCTCTGATCTCCCCAACCCATCCCATCCCAGGTCTGGAACCACAAATATCTCACGTCCCCCATGTTTCTTTATTTTTAAATCATATATCTCTTACAATCCTTTTATCTTTGTCCTTTACCTTTGGTTAAAATCATGTGTGTTTATGTTATCCCTCCTGGTTTTTTGTAATCTCCTAGAGGGCAGGATGCATCCCTAATTCAATTCTTGCCTTGTCTTACATATATTTGATGCATTTTATACCCACATAATTCTTCCTCCTATGACACTTGAAATATTGCCTAGAAAATAATAGGTTCCCAATAAATATTAAATTGAATGAATGATTTTATGATATCAGGCTAAATTAAAGAACAATGCATATATAAATGTATGGTGTGATTTTTAGTGCCCTTGGCAATTTTGATGCCCAAAATAATAAGTTTAGACTTCTAAAATCTCTATTTCTCTTCCAGACAAATCACAAAAGAGAAAATTTTTAGGCGCTTTTTGAGCTCCACATGTAAAGACAATATGAAAAACATCTAAGAAGCCAATATAACTGAATTGATAAGGTATTTGAAAAATCAATGCCTTTACCAGGAAATAGTTCCATTTGTAAACTTAAAATCTATGGACAAGATGTGAAGTCCTAATATTCTTATGTACATACTAGTGTCAGGTCAATTAGAGGAAACTAGAAAATTAAATAAGAATATGCTTGAGGCCAAAGACAATTGTGAGCACAAACCAACAGAATGAAGTGTTCTTTCCCATTGATACTTTCAGAGTGAATGACAGTTTCTCAGTCAGTATACCCTTAGAACTAGATTTCACTTTATCAGATCTGGCTGTTTTAAAATAACTGGGAAATTCCATGAAATGAAATCATTGTGTTCCTACTGCGTATTTTGAGCTTCATAAGACTGGTATGCTGAAGGGAAATCACAATTTCTAATGGGGCTATTCTTACTCAAATTCATCTTCTTCTACATCATTAAATTAGAAATTATCTGTATTTCTCATTCCTTCATTGCATCTCTTAAGAAATTTGTTTTGTTATTGTTTCATTTTTGGCCTCACAGATATCTCAGTATCTATTTCTTAAGTTCAAATGTCTACTCTATGTGGCTACCACAACCCAAAATGACCAACATTAACTCCCAGTGAGTTCCAGATCATCTACTTAGAACCTAAATTAGCTTAAGTTCTTTGTGGATAATGGAATTCAGAGCCCCAGCAAAATGAGAAGTGTGTTCCATCCAAGGAAGTAGGTGGCAACAGTAACAGGAGATGAGTTACATATAGGGAACGTGGTCAAATAAGTATTTAAAGAAAATGAGAGGCAAGCCTTTCACAGTTGGAGAAGGGACTTGCACATACGAAAAGGGAGAAAATTTGAATGAATCCTGAAATGTTGCATTGGAGTTGAAGTCAGAAGCAATGAACATATCAAGCACCCAGATTTTGGGTTCTAAATACCCATCTCTACTTAAAAGAAATAGAATATCTTTGGAAAAATTGCTGATTCTAAGGCTGGGGTAGGCAAGTATAAGATGATCTCAGAACATCTTGCTGTCCCAGTAAGTAATAAAGAGCTCAAAGACAGTAATGTATTATAACACATTGAGTCAGATAGGAAACCATGGATTTATTTTGGAGCAATCTCACTTTTACATTAAAAATTGCAAGTAAAATATAATGGATCTTTACTTATGTCACAGGTATAACTAAGTGAATGAAGAACTAAACTAAAGTGTGATGGGAAATAACATGGTTATATAGTTTTAAGAACCTCCCCACAAAATACTTCCTAATTACAGAGAGAGAAAAAAAATAGTAACTTTACAATGGAAAGACTTGTAAAATGTTACATTAATCAAATGTTTAAAGTGAACGTCATCAGCAATAACCCAAATTAAAGTTGTGTACTTACTGAACAGATGTAATGCAATGTCACTTCTGTGATATTCCTGCAGAAGATGTATAACATGAACTTACTCATGAGGAGACAACAGACACACACCATTTGAGGGACATTCTAAAAAATTAATTGTTTGGTAAGTCAAGGAAAATAAGAAGATTCCAGAATAAATAATAAAAGACATGACAACTAAATACAACATATAATTCTAAAATGAATCCTTCTGCTGAAAGTCACATTACTAGGACACTTACAGAAACCTGAGTGAGGTCTGAGTATCAGATAGTAGCAATGAATCAGTGTTAATCACCTGATTTTGATAGTTGGAAGTTGGCTGTGTAGGCAAATATACTTATTTGTAGAAAACACACACTGATGAGTTCAGAGGTGTAAGACAGTTGCATTGCTAACTTCTTTGTATTGTACTTGCAACTATTCTGTAACTGTAAGACTGCTCAAAAACAACACAAAACAAAATACAGTGCAAACTAATTGCACATATCTTTGAGCAATCTCATTTCTGGAAATCTACGTAGATACTTAAGCAAAAGTGTCAGGGTATTGGTAACATTGTTTATTATATGGACGAATTGGAGATAGCATAATGTTCAACAATAGGAGTGTTAAATGATGCAGGTTTGTGCCATACAATATCAGAGAGCTGTCAGAAAAATATTGATCTGTATGTGTAGGCACAGAAAATGTTCAGGACATACTGCTGAGTGAGACAAATGGAAGATTTAAATCAAAATATAACATATTATCTGAGTTTCATATAAAAACAACTCCAAAACAGGCAATACTAAATGTATCCTGTTCAATGGCTCATGAGCAAATAATTAAGCTGCAAGTTATATAAGGTATATATCCATATATGCTTTAGTAATCCTGGATCACTCTTATTTTATTCATATCCGAACTTATTCCAGAGAGAAATTTAAATGGAAGGTTACTTAGCAAAAATAATCTCAGGATGTGACTGACCATTTATTCAAATTTGCAAATCACATCATCTTTTCACATCAGCATAATCAGCAAATACTACTTTATCTTCCGTACAAGAACAAAAGCATTATCCTCTTTTCTATAACTTGAGCATTTTCTTAGGAGAAAAACATCTACCTCATTTCATTCTGACAGTTACATTACATTAGGGAAAGGATAAATTCTGCAACCTTGAGTGTCCATTTTTCTTTCTTTTTCTTCATTTTGTCTTTACACAATATATAAAATGTATACCCAGAAAAAAATTACTGTTGGCATCTCTGTTTTTGCTCAGAAGCAACGTCTGGACACAGCCAAGCTGTTCTAATTCCTAAGCTCAATACTTTAGCTAAAAATCTGTAACATTTTCTGAAATCAAAGATGGTCTTAGAATTTTACACAGAGATATTTGCTAAATCCTTTCAAATTCAGAAGATAACCCCCAAATTCCACTGTCCTAAACTCACATCTTAAGCCAATTTCAGATGGAGCATCACATCAGCTACTCCCCCATGGAGGACACATTCTCATGATGCTTGGGAAAGTATTGAGCTGCACTGCCGAATTTCATGAGGTTTCCAAGTTGTCCTGGCTTCCCTTAGTGACACATCAAGTCACTGGGATGCTATGACTCAAACCCATGGACATCCTTATCAAGACAGATTGACTTTCTTACCCTCTGTAACTTACTTTTGTTCTCATGATTTAGAGTTCCTTCCTTAGCAATGAGCACTGACAGAACGCCAAGTGCTTTGAGTGCATCAAAAGACTAATCACAAGACCAATCCCATAAGGGGAATATTACCATTCACCTTTTAGTGATGAGCAGCCAGACGCTCAAAGGCAGTGTGCAACTCAACAAATATTTGCTCCCATTACCTCTATATTTTTGAATCTTTTATTCCATTTTGTCATCTTAGCACCATCCATCCCTCCATTCATTCATTCCACGTGTGTGTGTGTGTATGTACAAAATATGTTCTTGGTCTAGTCATGGTAATGTAACAGTGATTAGCAGTGAAAGTGGAATGTGTGTGTTAATGTACATTCTATCTCATTATTCATTTTATTATTTGTATAAATTTAAGGGGTACAAGTATAGTTTTGTTACATGGACATACTGTGTTGTGGTGAAATCTGGGATTTTAGCGTAACCATCACCTGAATAATATACATTGCACCCATTAAGTAATTTATCATTCTCACCCCCCCACCATCCTCCCAAAGTTCATGTCTATTATTCTATTATTCCACACTCTGTGCCCATGTGCTCACATCATTTAGCTCCCTCTTATACTAGCTTATTATTCTTTAGCCTCTTCTTAATATTTTAACTGAAACATTTCTGAAAAAGCCTCACCACACTGCTATCTTCAGAAAAGATAATATATTGAATTATGTTTGTTTATTTAAATATCTGTTACCTCCACTGATCTGTAATTATCCATAAAGGCAGAAATAGTGCAGACGTCATTCGTTACTAAATTCCTGGTGTCTGGCTTATGTTGTGTAAATTCCATTCTTTATTTATTACATTTTGAATGAATGATCGTCAACCTCATTCCAATGAGAGAGCTTTTAACCACAGGACTGATTTTTCTCTTTGCCAATCACAAAGGCTATACTTAAATTATTTTTTGATTTTACCTTATCTGTCTCTTTAAGAACCAAGCATGCTAGAAAGCAGAGTTTGATGCAGTACCTGAGGGACCTGAGGGAAGAGACTCACACTCAAGGTCACCAATTCTGTGAAGAATTCAATTTGACTCTCACATGGAAGAGACTACTTAAAAGTGTACTAGGCCAGCAATAAGTATAAAGTTTCAGTAATGCAAGATGAATACGTTCTAGAAATACGCTGTACGACATTGTGCTAGAGTTAAAAATACTGTCCACTGAAAAATGTACAAGGGCATATCTCCTGCTATCTATTCTTACCACAATTATATGTGTTGATAGAGTTGTGTGTGTGTGTACATGTGTGCGCTGAGCACTGTTCACCTGGAAGAATCCACGTAATGGGCAGGGAGGGGAGAGTCTGGAGAGGAATATGACCTGGTGTGAGAGATCACGGAACACACACACTAGTCCTTAAAGAGGTATTCCTATGAACTTTCAGAAAGAATTGAGTAGATTCATTTTATAAAGTGAGGATTCTGAATGAGCAGGCAAGGACAAAGAACAACAATAACACAAAAAGTAATTGTGTATACTAATGTGACTTCATTTACATCCACAAGCCCGAGACACCCTGAGGTATTTGGGTTACAGAAAAGTAAGAGTATTGACAATTGGGGAGGTAATACCATATCTTCAGTATTACATAGCAACAGAACAAAATCTTGACACTGGGTTTCCACACTCAACATTCAGTGATCCTTACCATACTCCAATTCAATTTTTTCATAGGCTTATGGTTTCCTACCTGGATAATTCTTCATTTTCGTCAACAATGTGAATTCTGTCCAACTTTGAAGTTCTGTCAAAGCTCATACTCCAACACATTAGACATCTATCTGATGATATGATTTGCCTATAGCTGTGTCAAATCTCTGTGCATATTTTGGTAGTAAATTTTCCCTTTGTCAACACTTCTAAAGCATGTGAAAAGTCAGAGCAATATCACTCATACACTAAATAAACACTAAAGAAACATAACTAAACATACACTAAAGAAACATTAAGTAAGCATGCATTGATCAACTTGCATATGTCAGAAACAACTCCAGTGCATTACTCACATAGAGAAAGAAGGAAAAACATGAATTGATTGCCTGACATATAAATTCTAGTACATTACTTACACATAGAAGGAAATAAACAAGCATTCATTGAGCACCTAGTATACACTAGTGTAGTATAGCCTTAAAACATAAATCACACATAAGTGGAAAAAATGAGCATGAATTGAGCACCTAGCATATATTAGGTATTGTTCTAACACAGCATTACTCACAGATGGGGCAGGCATTGAGCTCCCATATTTGGGACAATTTTTATGACGCTACTTCTAAAGAAATGGGCATACATTGACTACATATTATACACCAGGTGCTACTGTAGATAACATTACTCATACACAGGGGAAGGAAGAAAAGTTCCCTTTATCATCTACTATAAGCTAGGAAATCTTCTAGTACGTTACTAAAACATACAGAGGTAAGGTAGTAAACATACCCTGAGTGCCTACTAGATGCCAGAGACTATAGTAGCACAAGATTACTCACTAATAGGGAAAGGAAGGGACCTTCAAGAAGTGATTAGTATTGTCAGGCAATATTCTAGTATAATATTTCTCACATAGAGAAGAAAATTAGTAAGCATGCACTGAGCACCGATACATGCTAGATACGATACTAGCACACAAGTATTCATACATGGGAGAAGGAAATGAGTATGCATGAAGCATCTAATATTATGCCAATCACTATTCCAGAAAAACCCTACCCACGCATAGATTAGCAAACAAATATTCTTTAAGTGCCTATTATATTTTTCCCCTTTTTAATTATTGTATTTTATTAATTTATTTTTTGAGACAGCATCTCACCCTGTTGCTCAAGCTGGAGTGCAATGGCATGATCACAGCTCATTGCAACCTTGACCTCCTGGGCTCAAGAGTTCCTCCTGCTCCAGCCTTCTAAGTGCTGTGACTACAGGCATACACCATGACACTTGGATAATTTTTTAAATTTTTACTTTATGCAGAGACAGGGTCTCGCTGTGTTGCCCAGGCAGGTCTTGAACTGCTGGGTTCAAGCAATCCTCCTGCCTTGACCCCTCAAAGTGTTGGGATTACAGGCATGAGCCACCATGCCTGGCCCTCTACTTTTTAAATACAACATTATTCACACATAGGAAAGAAATTTTACAAGGATGCCTTGAACACACATGCCTATTCCTTCTCCTGTGTATGAAAGAGTTTGTACTATTATAGTGAAAAATACAAGAGATCAAGAATAACAAGTATTCTTCAATTGACTTGTTAGTATTGTTTTACAGAAACTGTAGCTGGCATATACTTAATGTATATTCATTCCCAATCTTGATGTGAGAGTAAGGATATAGGAAAATAGTACTTAGCACACACCAGATGCTCATTGCATGCATGTTTTCTTCTCCCCATGAGTGAATATTATACACACATTATACAAAAATAGTACCTTGCATATTCTAGGAACTTAAGATATGCTCATTTGTTTTTCTTTTAGTGGAAGTAACGTTGTACTAGAATAGTGTTTGGCATATCCTGGATGTTCAAAACCCTTTGTTGTCTTTCTTAATGTGTGAGTAATGTTGTACTGCAACACTGCCTCACACTCAATTCATTATCATTTATTTGCACTATGTGTGAGGAAGATTTTATGAGAACAGTGACTGGAGTTTTACAAGTCTGTCAATGCATGGCTATGTGATTCCTACTACACAAGAGTAAGGTTGTAAAAGAATAGCTTCTACCATGCACTAGGCACTTCACTCACGCTTCACTCTTTCTCTTTCTTACGTTAATACGGTTGTAATAGAATAATAGGGACATACAATAAGAAATTAATGCATGCCGCATTCCCTTCTGTTATGTGTATGTACTAAAATAGTTCCTGAAACATGTTCATTGCTTTGTGCACACTTGTTTACACCTAGTATTGCCAAGCATTATTCCAATACATTACCTACAAAGTATAAAAACAAGCAAGCATGCATCAATGTTCTGTGTAGGCCAGGCAGTATTCTAGCACCACTTCAATCTTATATAGCCTAAAGAACACAAGCATACATTGAGCACCTAGGAGAGGTCAAGCATTATTCTAGCACATTATTACATATAGATAATGAGACATATTTCATAGGAATGACCAGTATATGTCTGAAACAACATTATTTGTACAGAGAAAAGAAAACAAGAATTCATTATGCACCTTGTATAAGCTAGGTAATATTTTAATACAAGCATACTCACATATATGGGACAGATGTGAGCAGGCATGCATACGACAACTAGGGTATGCCAGGCACTATTTTAATACATTACTCCAAGAATGCAAATACTTTGTATGACAGGCAATCTTTGAGCACAACATCCCACACACATAAATGAAAGGAAGCAAGCATGCACTAAGTATATGTCAGGTCCTCTACTAAGACTAATACAAAATTGCTCTCACTTAAGGGGAAGCAAATGAGCGTGCATGGCACATCTACCATATGCAAGGCAATTTTATAGTACACCCACAATCACATTTAAGGGAAAGAAACAAGCCTACTTGCAGCACATATTATATGCCGAGACCTATTTTACTACAACATTACTCACAAGTACAGAGAAAGAAACAAGCATGTATTGAGCTTCTGTGATGTGCCAGGCACTATTGTAGTTACAACTTTGCTAAAACATAAGGGAAGGAAACCAGGATGCATGCAGCACTAGCATATGGCAAGCACTACTCTAATGCATTACTTACACATAGGGAGAAGAAAATGAACGCTCTTTGAGCTCCTAAAATATGTCTGGCACAATTCCTATTCTGACATCACTACATATGGGGGAAAGAAACACACATAAGTTGAAGTTTTATGGATTTCAGGTATTATTTGAACACAACATTAAAAACATGTATCAGAGAAAAGCAAGGATGAGTTGAGTACCTAACATACATCAGGCATGATTCCAGCACATTATTCATGTATAAGTGCAAACAAACAACATGGATATGCCAGATACCATGCTAGTACAAACCTACTAACATATAAGGGGAAAGAAAAGATTACAACTAAACACCTAATATATGTCAGGTGTTATTTTAGAGTAATGTTATCCATACATAGGTGAAAGAAGCAAGCAAGCATGCATTTATTACCTAGTGCATGCCAGGTACCACTCTAGTACAGAATGACTCACTCTTAGGAGAAGAAATGAGGGTGCAACCGGCACTTACATATGTCAGGCACTTGTTTACTGTCAAATATATACATGTAGAGAAAGAAAATGAGCATGCGTTTAGAGCTGAATTTATGCCAATTATTATTCCAGTATAACTTCAGAAATCCCTATCAGGAAGGAAGCAAGCATACATTGTGTGCTTCATTTAAGTCAGGTTCTATTTTAGCACAATCTTGGTCACTGATGGGGGAAGGAAGCAAGCAGGCATTGAGTGACTACAATACCAGATATTGTTCAAGTAGAGACTTTCTCACTTGTAGGAGGAGAAAATGAAGATTCATTGAGCAACTAATAAAGCCAGGCACTAACATTTCTGACATACAATAAAAGATATGAGTATGCATTCAAAGTTTAGCATATGCCAAGTCTAGAGACAAAGAAGGTTATCCAATAATGATAAAAGAGTCAACTTAACAGGAAAATGTAACAATTATAAAAATATACATACCCTACATTACAGCATCTAAAGATTTAAAGAAAATATTCACAGATATCAAATGAGACATTGACAGCCATTCAATAATCATAAGAGACTAAAATAATCCACTTTCAGTAATGGAGAGAGCATTAGACTGGAAACCAACTAAAAAAAGAAAACCATACATCTGAATTGAACAACACTATGGACTAAAAGGACCTAACAAACCTATACAGAACTTTCCACCCAACAGCAGAAAAATACACATTGTTCTCAAGTGCACAAAGAACATTCTCCGGGAGACGTTATGTAATATGTCACAAAACAAGTCTTAATAAATTTAAGAAGATTAAAATCATTCCAAGTATCTTTTACAGCCACAGTGAAGTGAAACTAGAATCAATAGTAATAAGAAAATGGGAAAATTCACAAATACATGAAATTAAATAACATACTCTTTTTAAATTCTTTGTATTATTATTATTTTAATAGTTTTGGGGGAACAGGTGGTGTTTGGTTACATGGATAAATTCTTTAGTGGCGATCTCCAAGATTTTGGTGCATGCATTACCTGAGCAGTGTATGCTGTACCAAATGTGTAGTCTTTTTTTTTTTTTTTTCCCTAAGAGGGAGTCTTGCTCTGTTGCCCAGGCTGGAGTGCAGTGGCGCATCTCAGCTCACTGCAAGCTCCGCCTCCCGGGTTCACACCATTCTCCTGCCTCAGCCTCCC
This sequence comes from Papio anubis, assembly GCF_008728515.1. Taxonomy (NCBI): domain Eukaryota; kingdom Metazoa; phylum Chordata; class Mammalia; order Primates; family Cercopithecidae; genus Papio; species Papio anubis. Next base: position 84,457,937 of record NC_044989.1, read on the forward strand.
GAGTAGCTGGGACTACAGGCGCCTGCCACCACGCCCGGCTAATTTTTTGTATTTTTAGTAGAGACGGGGTCTTACCGTGTTAGCCAGGATGGTCTCCATCTCCTGACCTCGTGATCCAGCCGCCTCAGCCTCCCAAAGTGCTGGGATTACAGGCGTGAGCCACTGCACCTGGCCCCAAATGTGTAGTCTTTTATCCCTCATCCTCCTCCCAGCCTTCCCCCTGAGACCCCAGAGTCCATCATATCATTCTTATGCCTTTGTGTCCTCATAGCTTAGCTCCCACTTATAAATGAGAACGTACAATGTTTAGTTTTCCATTCCTGAGTTATTTCACTTAAAATAATGGTCTCCAACGCCATCCAGGTTGCTGTGAATTCCATTATTCCTTTTTCAACATGTCTAATTATCAGGGAAATTCAAATCAACACCACAATGCAATACCACCTTACACCTGCAAGAATGGTCATAATTTTAAAATTAAAAAAAAAAAAGATGTTGGCATGGATGTGGTAAAAAAGGAACACTTTTACTCTTCTGCTGGGAATGTAAACTAGTACAACCACTATGGAAAACAGTATGGACACTCCTTAAAGGATTAAAAGTAGAGCTACCATTTGATCTGGAATCCCACTACTGGGTATCTACCCAGAGGAAAATGAGTCATTATATGAAAAAGACACTTGCACACACATGTTTATAACAGCACAATTCACAATTGCAAAAAAAAAAAAAAAAAAGGAACCAGCCTAAATGTCCACCAACCCACAAATGGATAAAGAAAATGTGGTGGGCTGGGTGCAGTGGCTCATGCCTGTGATCCCAACACTTTGGGAGACTGAGGCAGGGGGATCACCTGAGGTCAGGAGTTCGAGACCAGCCTGGCCAACATGGTGAAACCCTGTCTCTACTAAAAATACAAAAATTAGCTGGGCGTGGTGGCAGGCACCTGTAATCCCAGCTACTCGGGAGGCTGAGGCAGGAGAATTGCTTAAACCTGGGAGATGGATGTTGCAGTGAGCCGAGATTGTGCCACTGCACTCCAGTCTGGGTGACAGAGTGAGACTCTGGCTCAAGAAAAAAGAGAAAGAAAATGAGAAAATGTGGTGTATATATACATATACCATGGAAAACAACACACTCTTAATCATCCATTGGGTCAAAAAGGAAATCAAAAAGAAATTTAAAAAATATCTTGAGACAAATAAAAATGAAAACACAACATACCAAGCTTATGGGATGCAGCAAAAGCAGTACTAAGAGGGAAGGTTATAGTGATAAACGCCTACATTCAAAAAGCAGAGAGACCTCAAATAAATAAACTTTACATCTCAGGAAACTAGAAAAAGAGAAACAAACTAAGCCCAAAGTTAGCAGAAGAAAGAAAATAATAAAGATTATAGCAGAAACAAATAAAATAAAGTATAAAAAGAAACAGAAAAAAGACAATAAAATGAAGTCGTTTCTGGAAAAGATAAAGAAAATTGACAAACTCTTACCTACACTGAGAAAAAGGAGAGGACTTAATAAAATCAGAAATGAAAGAGATTTACATTACAACAGATGCCTCACAAGTAAAAAGGACCATTATAAGACTATTATGAACAGTTATAAGGGACTATTATGTATAGTTATACATGAACAAATTGGATAATCTGAAGACGTTGATAAATTCCTAAAACATCCAACCTATCAAAACTGAATCAAAAATAAATAGAAAGCCTTAAAAGACCAGTAACAAATAAAGAGATGGAAGCAGTAACTGAAAACTATAATGGCTATAATGGTCTTCTATATGGCTGAATGCCACCAAACATTCAAAGAATACCAATCCTTTTAAACTCTTCCAGGAAAGAGAAAAAGAAGAAATACTTTCAAACACATTTTATGAGGCCAGCATCACTCTGATACCAACACCAGGAAAGGACACCATAAGAAAGGAAAACCAGGCCAGATGTGGTGGCTCACACCTGTAATCCCAGCACTTTGGGAAGAAGAGGCAGGAAGATCACTTGAGCCCAGGAGTTTAAGACCGGCCTGGACAACATAATGAGACCCTGCTTTTACAAAAAATTAAAATTAAAAAATCAGCTGGGCTATGGTGGCATGTGGCTGTAATTCCAGTTACTCAGGAACCTGAGGTGGGAAGATCGCTGGAGTCCAGGAGATTGAGGCTGCAGTGAGCTATGACTGGCCACTGCACTCCAGCCTGGGTGGCAAAATGAGACCCTGTTTCTAAGGAAAACAGTAGGAAACAAAGCCCAGACCAATACCCCCTGATAAACACAGATGCAAAAGTCCTCAGTAAAACACTAGGATGACCAAGTGGAACTTACCGCAAGCATGGTTCAGCATACACAATATACAATCTAATCTCTAAACAATGCAGTAAGGGCTTTTGGTATACAAGGCCTTATTTTAGCATACACTGACTGAAGATAGGGGAAAGGAAACATGAAGCACCTAATGTATGCTAGAAAGTATTCTAGCAAAACATAACTCCAGGGGAAAAAACTAGCATGCATTGAATGCCTATTATATGTCAAATTCTATTTTAGTAAAACATTATTCATACAGAGGAGTAGGAAAACAAGATTGCAATAAGTATCTTGAATACACCAGGCACTAGACTTGAACAGTTATTCATATACAGGTGGAAGAAATGAGCATGCTTTGATCATCTAGTACAGGGACCCCCAACCCAGTACTGAGTACCCTGCATAGAGAACATAGTACATGCCAAGTACTGTTTTCGTACAATAGCACTCACACATAGGGAAAAGAAACACTTGCATTGAGTACCTAGTGTATGACAGGTTCTATTCTAGAACAATGTTACTCACCCATAGGGGAAGGAAATAAGATTGAATTGAGCACCAGGTATTTGGTCAAAAACAATTTTAGGACAATGTGACTGAGAAAGGGAACCAGCATACATTAAGTACCTATGCCAGGTGCTACACCAACACCAACTTACTCACATGTAGAGGGAGGAAGCATAAATACTTTGATCACCTAGGGTATGCCACATACTATTCTAATACAAACCTATACACATATATGGAAAAGGAAACAAGTATGGATGGAACTGCTGTGATGTACATTCTAGTTTAGTGTGCCTTCCTCACAACACAAAGTGGGGAGGAAGCAAACATACCTGACAACTTTACTCACACATGTGGAAAGGAAATGAGCACGATGAAGCAACTAGTACAAACCATGAATTATTCTAGTACTGTTCTTACAGAAAAGGAGAAATAAGCATGTTTAAAATGCTTTGTATAGACCAGATATTATCCTTGCAACATGACTCACATACAATGGGAAGGAAGCAGTTATGCATTGAACCACCAGTATATCCAAGGGTCTCTTCTAGTATAACTGTATCCACACATGGTGGAAAGGAACAGGACTGCAAATACTACCTCCTATATACCAAGTATTAGTCTAGTTAATATTTGCTGTCATCTAGGAAAAGGGAATGAATATGTATTAAGTGTGGGGTATATTCCAGGAACTTTTCTAGTACAACACTCATAAGTCAGTGGAATAATAAAAGTATGTGTTAAGTGCCTAATGTTTGTCAGGCAATCTTCTAGTACAATGTGCTCACTCATAGGAGAAGAAAACAGGCATGCATGGAGCATCTGGTGTTGTCAAGCACTGTTTTAATGCAATATTAGGAAAAAAAGAAACAATCACTCATTAAATGCCAGCCAGGTCTCTGGTACAACTTTACTCTTACATGGACTGAAAAATTAATGCATGCATTTCACGCCAAGGTTAATCCAGGCACTATTCTAGTAGGACTTTGCTCACATAAGAAGAGGAGAAGATTATTGCATCGTACACTTAGAACATGACAGGTACAACATTATACATTGGGAACAGGAAGCAAGCATTCATTAAGTAATGAACATTGCATATGTAAAATAATAATTTTGTACAACCTTACTCACCTGTGTGAGAATAAAAAGGGCACATATAGAGTACAAAATATGTGCATGGAAATTTTCTTGAGCATTTTTACTCACATCTAAATGAAGAAAATGAGCATGCTTGCAGCACACAATATCATTATACACTACTCACATATCATGTAAAGGAAGAAATTGGACTTAAATAAGAAATGTATTGCAGGGTCTATTTTAGTACAACTTTATTCTCACATTAGGAAAGGAATTGAGCATGCTTGAGCATTTAGTGTATTTCAGATTTTACTCTATCATAACCTACTCACACCTAGGGGAAAGAAGCAAACGTCCATTGATTGGAAACCTGTATGTAAGATACAATTCTAGAATAACAGACAGTAAACTACAAGCCTGTATGGAGCAGTGATATGCCAGGCAATATTCTAGTACATCATTACTGATACATATGTGAAAGGACGGAAGTATGTATTGAAAATTCAGTGTATACTGGGTTCTATTCCAGTACAGACTTATTGACATACAAGAGAAGAAAACCAGTATTTATGAAGCACCCTGTATATCCCAGGCACTGGTCTACTACAACTTTACTCACACATGAGGTAAGGAAACAGGGATGCATTAAACTTCAAGTACATGCCAAGCACTAATCTGTATAACATTAGGGAGCAGGAAGCATGCATACATAGGGAAGAGGAAGCATGCATGCATTAACCCGTAATATATAACTGATACTATTCAATTACAACACATCCACACACAAGGAAAGGAAACAAGCCTGAATAGACCATCTAGTATAGGCCAAAGTATGAGCTAAAGGCCGGGCACAGTGGCTCACGCCTGTAATCCCAGCACTTTGGGAGGCCAAGGCGGGCGGATTATCTGAGTTCAGGAGTTCCAGACCAGCCTGGCCAATGTGGTGAAACCCCATCTCTACTAAAAATACAAAAATTAGCCGGGCGTGGTAGCAGGTGCCTGTAATCCCAGCTGCTCGGGAGACTGAGGCAGGAGAATCATTTGAACCCGGGAGGTGGAGGTTGCAGTGAGCCAAGTTCTCACTATTGCACTCCAGCCTGGGGGACAAGAGCGAGACTTGGTCTCAAAAAAAAAAAAAAAAAGTACGAGCTAAAATAATCACATATGGGGGACTTTAGTAAGCATGCGTGGACAGCCTAGTATGTGTGAGATACTATTCTAGCACAACCTTACCACATGTAGTGAAAGACACAAGATTTTTTGAGCATCTAATACATAGTAGGCACTATCCTAATACAAACTTACTCCCATAAAGGTAGGAAATAATCCCACCTTTCATACTGAACCTCTGTATGTCTGGTATTAGTCTACTATAATATTATAATATTACATTATATATTATATGTTATATATTATATTTTATATAATATTATAATATTACATTATATATTATATGTTATATATTATTATATTCTATATAATATTATAATATTATTGACAGCAATTGAGCACACAAGAGTATGTAGTCTATCCTAAGTATTATTTTCATATGCCAATACTCATAGAGAGGGACAAGAAATGAGCATGTGTTGAGCACCTAATGTATGTCAGGTCCTATTCTAGAACATTACTGATCCATAGGTAAGGAAAAGAAGATTGAGTTGAGCAATATGTATAGGCTGGGCTTTATCTAATATAGCAGTACTCACACTTAGGGATATAAACAAGGATACCTTGAGTGCCTAGTACATCAGATGCTCTTCTAACATTTACTTGCATAAAAGTTAAAAATAAGCATGTATTTAGTGCCTACTATATGCCAGGCAGTTTACCCTATTATTCACACATAGGGTAAAGAAAGGAGAAATACATTGATGAGGGATACTCAGTCACATCCAGTGGGAATGAAATCCTCATTCCTTCCTCCACCTTTTCTGTCAACCGCCTGGTGACAAGACGTGGTTGCCTCATTGCAGCCTCATTAGAGACAAAAAATAGGCTCTCCACTTAGGCCGGTGTGGGTGCCAATGGGATTATAGTTTTCGCTGTGGTGTTTGGCCTGAGTCGAGCAGTTATTTTCTAAGAGTTTTCTGTCTCGGTAGGCTACCACTTTCGTGGTAGTTGACTGAAGGGCAGGCTTTTGTGGGGTTTTTTTTTTTTTTTTTTTCTGTCTGTTGCTTTTTTGAGCCTGTTGGCACCTCTGGGTTGTCAGCTTCTTCAGCTCCAAGTCTAGGTTTGAAAACAAACAGGCCAGGCGCCGTGGCTCACCCCTGTAATCCCAGCACTTTGGGAGGCCAGGGCCGGCAGATCACGAGGTCAGGAGATCGGAGACCATCCTGGCTAACATGGTGAAACCCCGTCTCTACCAAAAATACAAAAAATTAGCCCGGCGTAGTGGCGGGCGTCTGTAGTCCCAGCTACTCGGGAGGCTGAGGCAGGAGAGTGGTGTGATCCCCGGAGGCGGAGCTTGCAGTGAGCTGAGATCTCACCACTGCACTCCAGTCTGGGCGACAGAGCGAGACTCCTCCTCAAAAAAACAAACCAAACAACAACAACAAAGAACACCGCAGGCACCTCGCTATTGTATTGTTTCTTGAGTCCTAGATCTGCAGCAAGTCGGCCTCCTTCTCTCCACCTTTAATAAGAGTCTTTTTGAGTTCTCTTTACATACAATGCCCAAGAGTTCTAGTTGTCCATCATTATAATTTTAATACACACTCCACTCACCCATTTATTATCTTCCCATAGTTTTGTTCTTTCATTTGTACACAATTATACACTTTATAAATTTTTTAGAAATATCTCCTCTTATAGTTAAAATTTTAGCTCCCCATTTAGGTTGACTCATGCTATATATGTATTCCAAATACCGACATCATAGTCATTGAACTTAAATTCTGTCTGCAATTCTTCTAAAGAACAGTGAAAGTTATTAACTTAGTATTTTTAAAAAGTAAAACATTTTTAATTTTTCTTTTTTTATACCCCAACCGTGTACCCACTCTTTTATATCTAATAGTCCTTTAGGATATATCAATAGCCTCTGATATTTAAATGACATTTGTATTATAAATTCTGATATTCAGTTGTGATTTAACCATACTTATACATTAATGTGGATCCTGAATGTTTGCAATTTACCCCTTTTCCGCTTCTCTTTCCGTCTACTCTGTCTGTTCTTGTTTAAAACAAGATTTCAAGCCACTCCTGTTAATTGATTTCTGTATTTTGGAAATATTTTTGGGAGATAATTAGTATAACATAATATAATTAATATAATATACTATAATTAATATAATAGACAGTATGATTTGTTGACTTCTATTCTCTTCATCTTAAATAATATTATTGAATGTCTTGGCCTTCTCTTATTTCCTTACCTGGTCTCTGACATGTCTCTTTCCTGTGAAGCAATCCTGCCATGTCACCTTTGTTTAGCAGAAGCTAGATTCTCTCACCATTTTTCTTCAGACAATTTGTTTCTGTTTTATTTTCTGTTCATTCTTATGGCCATCTGAATTCATCTTTTTTATCATCCCCATCTATTTCTGAAAGCCCAGTTGAGTGTATTCCTATTTTGTTTTTTATCTTCCCAGGGTACCGAATAGCATTTGTTTCAACAGATCATCAGGCTGCCCTTCTAGTTAAGAACGTTCTCCTTTAATTCTACCATAAACCAGGCAAAGTCCTTTAAATGAATCTGATTCAGTTTGCATAGAATCAGTCCTAGTTACAACGGGTTTTACTCAGTTGGAAGCAGTGTTATCTACATAGAAATCTAAAACTAGTCAACAAGTTTTAAGTTCATCCTGAAGTTTCAGAAACAATCTGAACCAAAGAAAATTGATTTATATGGTTCATTTGGTTCAAGTAGTTTTGATACATTTAAGTAGGCCTGGATGAACCTGAATTAATTTAAACTGATGAGAAAACATTTGGGTAAAGCAGGACTGGTTTAAATTAGTCAGAAACTATGCAAACATAATGAACCATTTTTTATAAAGCCCATAGGCGCATTTGCTTAAGGCTCACCCAGATGTGACCAGCCTAAAGGACTGAAACGGATTTAACTTCTCAGAAAGTTAAATGTCAGTCTGTTGAGTTATTTTTGGTTTTGAAAAACTAACCAGAACTGATTTAAGCCTGACAGAAGAGGTCTATTTTTATTTATTTGTTTAGCAAATCATTACAAAGATCTCTTAAGCTTCTTGATGCTCTATGTTAGGTACATTTCTCAAAATAAATCCAATTCCTTGATTGATCTTGAGGTCTCAATCTCAGAAATCTAAATTACAGAAAATATTTCTTGATTTCATCCCCAAAGAATTCTTTTGTCCTGACCTCAGAGTCACAATTTCTAAACTTGAACTCATGGCCTTCAAAGTGAGTCATCCCACCTTTTAAGGGGAAAATGTTGAGGCAGGTAGAGGATGATTACGGAAAAGGTGCTTTGAAGAGCCAGAATAATCACTTGGCATACATCAGTATCTCATTCTAGCCCCTCAAGAACTCCATGAAGTGTCCACAACGCTGCCCTGATTTCCAAATAATAATAATAATAATAATAATTTCTTAAAAACACATGTCAAAATTATTCTAACATTGTTTTCATGTATGCCCCCCAAAAGGGACTTCTGTTGTGCCACTGTTCTAGGATGCAATTCTGTAGTTCCATGGCCATAGAAATCACTCTTCTCCCTGATAAATTTATTTATTTTTAATCATCTTATTGAGGTATGTTTGATATATACAAAGCTATAGATGCTTAACATATACAACTTGATTTGTTGGATATAAGCATACAACTATGACACCTTCATCACAATCAATGCCATGAATGTATTCATCTCCTCCAAAGGATTCACTTTTCAATGCAGAACCATATGCCTTGTCTATGGCTCTGGGCAACCTGGTGCTCTTCTCCATGCTCATCTTTGTGCCAGGGAATACCACTATTCATTTAGTATTCTTCTAACCAAAGGAACTCCTGGGAGAGTAGCAATTGGAACCAGAAAATATGAAGTCCTAATAAATCAAAACCACTGGGTCATGACCCATCTCATCAGTCTAGCAGGTGGTGGTGAGAAGAATTACAGAAATCTATTAATAGGAAGTAATAGAGGAGACAGAAACCACAGATATTTAACCTGAGGGTAAAAGGGTCACCCCTTACAGGTACCTGAATTCCCAAAGAACCAATACCAGAAAAGTATTTTCCAAACTGATATTCAATGAAACACTATTTCATATGACATAAGAGTTATAATTTTGCAAATGTTTGAGAGTCAAATAACTCTCAAAATTCCAAGTTAAACAAAATTAAGCAAGTACATTTTTTTCCTCTAAGGAAAGCATCTCAGAGCCTTTAATGTGCTAATATACAATGTATTTCACCAAGAATAAGAAAAAAAGTATTTCCCAAACATAATGATGAAACGACATCTTTTAGCATGTCCCAGGATTTATGTTTTGTGATCTAATGTTTGGGAGATGCTAATTTATATCATGGCTGATGTTTGAACTCCAAAATTGGCAAACAGGTAAAGGCAATGGCAAGAAGCTTTGGCCCTCAAGATTCCTTACAGTTCAGGAGATATCAGCAATGTAACTTTGTAAAATGGTCTATTCACAGCAATGTTTCAGGGGATGTAGAGGGAACAAGTTAGAGAGAACCTGTACCCTTGGAATCAATGCCCAGGTTCTATCCATGGTTCTAATCAAATTAGATTTATGTTTGAATTTCTAATCTATGAAGAAGACTATGAGCTAGACAGGGAATCCAAGAAAGATGAGTAGCGTGAAATGGGCCATGACGTCAGAGGTAGAGAAACCAATGCAACTCCAAATCTATAGTGTCCTTCCCAGCCTACATCTCTGGATCACCAAACAGCAAATTCATCAATACTTTTTAATTACATCATCTTTAAATAAATGGTGCAAGACGAGTAAACAGCATATACTGTGACCTATTTGTAACTCAGAACATGGAAGAAATCTTTCTGTATATGTTATATCCAGCAGTAGATAAAGCCGTGGAAAGCTGGAAAGGCCACCAGAAGAAAAAGTGGGAAAGAGCTGACAAGTGAAGTTCCTGATATGGCCTGGATTGATTTGGTTACATTATTTTCAAGGCTCTCACTTAGAATTAGAAAACTCATGTGATACTCTCTGTTTGTTCACATATTTATTGGAAAGGTACTTGGAGTCACCATGATGTACAGAAAGATTTCCCCCATTTTTCTAAGTTAAAAAAAGGGCAGATGCCAGCCATTTACTTGTCTTCCACCATCTAGTTGTAGATGTAGTTAAGGGAGTATAAACCCATTTATTCCAGAGATTGAAAATTTTTGTGTGTGAAAAATCAGACCTTGGCGATGACCTTGAACAGTAGGATATACATAAGTCCCACAAGTTTTGCATTCCAATAATGGAACACTAGGCATAGATGGGTTAATAGATTTGCTGTATGCTGGTCCAGTGATGTAGGCTGAGCAGGACACTGTAGATGGGTAGTTTCATCACCTTCTCTACTCTCTACATGATGGATTTTCAAGCACTTTTTAAGTCACACACTGAATTTGAGCACTGGAGATGTAAGATACTGTCCTTTTTTTCTAGATATTTAGAGTTTAATTAATTACAAAGAACACTATTTTGAAAACACAGAGCTATGTAGCTGGAAATAAGAACCAACAGTCTTGTTGCTTATGAGCGTTACATACTTCTGCAGTTGATTAATAGTTGCCTTGTAGACTGCTTTCACAGACACCTACTTTAATGCTTAAATATTTAGAGTGCTTTCTAGAATTCATTATTAAATCAATTGACTGAGAAATAAATTAACCAGTTACTAATAATAATAGGTAACATTTATAAAGCATTAACAATGTGTCAGATAATGTGCTAAGTACTTTCATTACCTTATATCATTTAATTTTAAAAGCAATATTGTAACTCAGGTACTATTGTTTTCATTTTAAATATGGGGAAAACAATCTATGAGAGAGATAAGTAACTTGCCCAAAGTCACATAGCTGGAAGTTGAAACTCCAGGGTTTGAACCTAGGCATTATGAATCCAAATCCCAAGCTAAACTTAACTGCTAAATCATCCACTTACACCAATGCATTTTAATTATCTAAGTGATAATTTTATACTCAATTTGAGCTGATAGCATTGCTATGAAACAAAACAATTTCCCCTTTTTACCAAAACCTCCAGCATTTCAATATTTAAAGAGAATGCTGAGCTTCATTCTTAAGTAGACATAGACTGTATTAATTATACTTATTACTAGGCTAAAGATGAGATTGATTATCAAATGTACCAGTAACAATGATTATACAGAGGCTTAAATCAGCCAAAATTCCGTAACATAGACAACTAAAGACGTTTCTGTAATTTGCCCAGAACTTTTGTTTTTGTTCTGTTCTCTGCCTCCTATTTTAGGCTTCTTGATTCTGTGGGTCATCCTAAGGCTTGAATAAGTCCAGCCTCGGGGTCCCTCCCTGCCCTTATTTTCACTCATTCTGTTTGGCAGAGCTTTCGTTCATGTCCTCAGAGAGTCTTAGCTCTTCCTTAGCAAAGCCCCAGGCAAAGGAAAAGCTTTTCAACCAAACACACTTAAAAATTAAGACACTGCCCTTTGGCATGCCTCCATTCCTTCTCCTGCAGTTCTGTAAGACAGCTTCCTGTTTCAGAACTTCAGATGTGATTGAATCTGCAACTGAGCTGCATGTACCAGTAATATATTTCCTATGATTTTCCAAAGAAACCAATTTGGTTCCAAGCATCACCTTTTAGTGGATGCTGCCTCCTGGTAGATGGGGGTGGTGGCATTTATTGCTTCATAAAATTATAATGAGGAAACATATCAAACTCTATTGTCTCAAGTTGAGGAATTAAGAATAAATGGTCTCAGTTGAAAGATTGGGGGAGTGAAGAGTGCTTGCTTAGATTCTCCATGAACAGCTGTATTGCATGACTCCAGTGGAATCATAAGAATATATCCTGGCTCTGCTAGATGTGGTGGGCTACTAGAGTTTTCAGATTATATGATCCAGGAAAATGTTTACTACAAACATTTCAACTTCTGTGTATTAACAACACCCACACGGCCCTGAGTTTCAGCATAATAGAGGATTCTCTGTAGTAAAACACTATTGCAGATATTTCATGACCATTTTAAAAAATATTTCATGTGAAATTAGTAAGTTCATCATAAGCAAACTGTACAGGGGAGGAATGGATAAGATAAGAATGGTAAAATGAAACCCATGAGACACTGTGAAAGTGTAATTTGCTGTGCCTTTGAGAGAAGGTGAACCTCACTGGTTGAGTACTGTCTAAGTTGTGCCCAAAGATCGAGTAAAGAGTTATAAGGAGAAGCACTTTGCCAGATTAAAAAATCACATATTTGAAAATTCCTATCACTTTGGTATCTCATCTACTAACAGAGTCTCCATCAGGCCTTCAACATTCTGCAACTTGAGTTCCAACGGTGTCTTTCCTTTCTCTGGAGTGTCTTAATATCTGTTCTTGCTGTTACCTCCACTTATTCAGCTCTGAGACCACATCAGAATTGATCACCTATTTCTTGACAACTATAGGCATTCAATAATTATTTGCTCAAAAGTTCTGGAATCTTTACCACCCTCCTCAAACCACTTGCCTGTCGCCAGCTACTTTTCCATGCTCGGACGCCAAGTTGGTTACTTTAATTCTGTCCTTTCTGTGATTTGCTCTATTGATTCCAAATTCAAACTTTCCATTTCTCTACTCATGGTCCTAAGCCATGGCATGAGACTATTGAAGACTTCATCACAGCAACAACAGGTCTGGCATATAAGCATACCCTTAGCAGACTCAACAGGCCCTTGCACAAGGCCTAGGATGGGGCCCACAGCAAGGTTGGATGTACCTGCACAGGCAAGGATTTGATCCATGAACCCTTGGGTCCACTGCTGCTTCCCAGGTATTGCACAATATCCTCTTCCCTTCACGGCTACAACCTTACATTGCACATTTTGAGAATTTCCAGTATGTTTTCTAAACCAGTAGAGAGAATGCCGTGAATGCTTAGCAAATTTCCAGTTAGGAAGGTAGGTGGACTAGAGATAATTTTCTTTCTTTGAAGTACACAATAATTGTTCTTAAGTTATCTGAAACCACCAACACTAACACTTGTTTTCCCAAGATACTACAATGAAGTAAACAGAAGAGAAAAATACCTAGATAGGATACTTTAATCATCAGGTGAATTACATCAGGACAGCCTACTTTGAAGAATTAAAGCCAAATAAAACAACAAAACAAGCTTTGTTAATTCTAATGAGACTCTGGAATCACCCATTTTCTCAAAGACTGTTAGAATAAATATTTCCTGTATAAACAAGAGTCATGTTTTAACTCTGTAGAACCCAAACTGCCTTAGGTTGATAAGCCTATGATAACTTGATTTCTCTTATTTCTTTTCATTCTGGCCTTAATAAGTTGGAGAATAAGGAGAAAGAATAATCAATGTGTGGACATTTTTGCCCCTGTGGAATAAGTGAACTAATGAATTGTTACATTTTTCTGAAAATGTCCTTAACATAGTGCAAGTACATCTTCCTGTTCCCCACAGTCTCTCACCATTCCTCATTTATCTTGGATTATTTCGATCCTTTTTCCCCAGTATCAGCATGTGGTGTAGTTACGTCAATGAATAATTCACATCACAAACAGGCAAATGATTTTGCTTTAAATGATAATAAGCCTGAGGTGAGAAAAAACAACGAGTCTGGTTTACCTTAAAGCCCAATACTGGAGAATCTTCAAAAAAAGTATCTCAGTAAGAGCCTGGATCAGAGGACTGACAAAGATACTAGGCTTGAAATCAAGAATGCATTCAAAACCCAGCAAGACTTCTCTAAAGATCCCCCAGACAGTTCCTAACCCTCACTGCTTCCCACATCACTAAATTCCTGCAGTGGTTGCCAGTGTGCTGAAACACCGATTATGCTGATTGTAGTCTGTATTTCAAGGTTTGTGTGTATGTTCACGATCAATTTCTCTAACAGAATTTTATTTACTTTGAAAGAATTATATCTTATACTAAAAGCATGTTTTTAAATAAGTGCTGACATTCATATTCTAACCAATTATTAAATTCCTTTCCCATTGAATCCACTTTCCAACACCTCTAAACCTCTGTTTTGCTTGCATCTAGGTATAAGTGGGAGTGGGGGGAAAGGAGTGAGACTGATTATTCTAGTTCCCATGATAACATTCATTATTTTATTGGTGCTCTAAAATAAAATGCTGATAGTCTGTATGGATTCCATAGTCATAAAAGTATTTGCTTTTACATTTTTTCAGTTCTTTTTTGAAACACTGGTCTGAGAACACTGCAGTTTCTCAATAACACTTGTTAAAAGTGAGCTTTCACTGGGTTGATTGATCTACACTTAAGAGAACAAACAGCTCTGAGGACCTGCTGAAATAGAAATTTTCCATCCTTTTTCAAGACTCAGAATTATGCCAGGGTACATATATTTTTAAGGGTTCAAATTATTTTTAAAACTTGTGTCTTAAAGACACAGACTTAAGGCACTCTCCTGAGTGACACAGGAAATGAGCAGGTGCAGAGCAGTCCTTTAGAAGGCAGTTCCCAATAGTTTCCTTCCACCCTAACTAAGGAGGTTAGTTCCTGCAATACCAAATATGTCTTGTGCCTATGATAGACTAGGGAGAATTAAAAGACTGGAAATTAAAACCATGATTCTAGTTTTGACTTTTTAATGTATTATTTTTTGTGATCTTTTCAAATCTCTTAACTGTTGTAAACTTCAGTTTTTCTTTTTTACTAAAAAGGCATAATAATAATTCTGCTGTAATTGACATTATATTAAATTAGAAAATTACATAAAAGTGCATTAAAAATTTGAGTGTGCTATGCAATGGAAGGGTATTAGTTTGACAAAAGGAAAATATTGGAAGATATTTTATATCTCTTAAGTTAACCTTATGGAGTAATTGTGGTTTAAATATTTCCATAAAAAATCAAAGTGATATTGTATAAGATCTTTCAGTTAATTATACAGTATACATTTAGTCATGTTTTTAATTCACATAACATTTAATTAGATTTTTTGCTTTTTTATTCTATAGAGGAATATTTAGACAAGCTTACCAACATCATAAAAGAAGAGACCATGTGGGTTTAAAGTAAGTAGCATACAATTAATTTCAAATTACTTAAGCAATAAAACACTTATCTAACAAGCCATTAAGCTACTAGTAAATGTCAAACTATTTTAATTGCACTCAATAAGACAAATTAAAAGCCAAAATGTATTTTTAATATTTTCCTTTGCAGGGTCTTAGTGTGGAAAGTGTAGTGTATTTAGTCCTTCCAATATTATTTACATAAGAAGGAAGAAGAAAAAGGAAGATCCAGAGGCCTTTGGACTCCAACTGTTTTTTGTTGTCGTTGTTTGTTTGATTGATTGTTTTTGAGACGGAATCTCATTCTGTCACCCAGGCTGGAGTGCAGTGGCGCTATCTCGGCTCACTGCAACTTCTGCCTCCCAGGTTCAAGCAATTCTCCTGCCTCAGCCTCTGGAGTAGCTGGGATTACAGGTGCATGCGAACATGCCCGCCTAATTTTTGTATTTTTAGTACAGACAGGGTTTCACCATGTTGGTCAAGCTGATCTCGAACTGTTGACCTCGTGATCTGCCCACCTCGACCTCCCAAAGTGCTGGGATTACAGGCGTGAGCCACCGTGCCCGGTCTCCAGCTGTTAATACCATGGCCAGAACTGTCATTTTCCAATTGTGATCAACAAGAAACCTCAACTGCTGGAGGCAGGAGAGAGAAAAGTGAGTAGGATTAAAAGCCCCTCCCCAACGTGGCTTCATCTAAAGCAGCTCTGCTATTTTATGTACATGGTTTCTATGTAAAGGTACATAAGAAATATGAACTCTTCAGCCTCTAAAGATGTTTTGAATATCTGTAGCAAAGGAAAGAACTCTAGATAAGAAATGAAGGAATCATCATCTCCTCTCCAGATTTGCGATCTTAGACAAGTCTTTCACTCTCCGCAGTGCATGGAATTTTGTGTCTATAAAAACATGAATGTTGTATTAAATATGTTTAATTGTAAATAAATCAAGAGTTTTTAGAAATAGAAACTTGGGGCTCATGCCTGTGATCCCAGCACTTTGGGAGGCCGAGGCAGGCGGATCACGAGGTCAGGAGATCGAGACCATCCTGGCTAACACGGTGAAACCCCGTCTCTACTAAAAAATACAAAAAAATTAGCCAGGCATCGTGTGGGTTCCTGTAGTCCCAGCTACTCAGGAGGCTGAGGCAGGAGAATGGTGTGAACCCGGGAAGCAGAGCTAGCAGTGAGCCGAGATCACACCACTGCACTCCAGCCTGGGCGACAGAGAGAGACTCAGTCTCCAAAAAAAACGGAAAAAAAAAAAAGGAAATAGAAGTTTGGGGGAAAATAGTAGGATGAAGTAGTATCAGGAAACTAAATACTTCAAATGCCAGCTGGAACTGGTCATTCTATGGAGCATGAAAAGATCTTTATCCTGCATCCCATCACTGAGAGTTATATGCCTCATTTCTGGCAGCTGAAAACTCCCTTTCTCTCTCACTGCCCACATTCATCTCTTTTGGAGCTGGCATCTCAGTCAGACCCTTCCTACCTCTATCAGTTCATCAGACACTAAGAAATCCCAGTCTTACTGCTCAAGGTTACAGCTAATGCAGAACCTTTGATAGAAATGACCACACATACTCTCATTATGAACAAGTATATAAATCTGCAGCATACAGCTATAGAGAGTATGAGCCTATTTAAATTATCCCACATATGAGGACAAAGAAAGCAGAGTAGTTCTGTTGAAGTGATGGGGGCTGAGGTGCTGGAATGCTGTCCCCCAGCCTCCATCAAGTCTTCAAGTCTCTCCACCCTGAGACACCTCTGGTAACAGCAGGGTTTGAAAACCCTGTTTGAAAACTACTGTATAATCATATCCTTTTAAATTATTAATGCATATATATATATATACTTATTACTTTACTTTTTCATAATGCCCACTTCCTTTTTACTGTAATAACCACGGAATGAAAATTAGTCATTTTGGAAGATATTTATAAATATCTTCACTTTAAGGAAAAACTTGAAGTCACTATATATTTGTTGAGAACATGATCTAGGAACATTTGATTTGTGCATGCTTCTCTCTTTATCTTTTTCATGTGGGAAAGAAGGATTAGAAGCTAGGTTGATTCTTGATTTAATTTCAAGTAAGAAAATCATTACATTTTCAAAATCTGCCATTACCAAACATCATTACTTCACTTGGAACAATGCAAAGAGAGAGAAAAAAAAAAAACTGCCTTTAGAACATGAGAAAATTTTTCATTGATATGTTTATTCTTTGATTCCTTATAACTTTTCTGCTGCAAGAAGTTAAAAGCCTGAAACTTGATCAAAAAAAAAAAAATCTAGCTGAATTAGAGTCACAAAAATCAAGACTTCTCTTCTTAGGTTTTCCTCTAGGGTTTTTATGGTATTAGGTCTAACATTTAAGTCTCTAATCCATCTTGAATTAATTTTCGTATAAGGAGTAAGGAAAGGATCCAGTTTCAGCTTTCTACTTATGGCTAGCCAATTTTCCCAGCACCATTTATTAAATAGGGAATCTTTTCCCCATTTCTTGTTTCTCTCAGATTTATCAAAGATCAGATGGCTGTAGATGTGTGGTATTATTTCTGAGGACTCTGTTCTGTTCCATTGGTCTATATCTCTGTTTTGGTACCAGTACCATGCTGTTTTGGTTACTGTAGCCTTGTAGTATAGTTTGAAGTCAGGTAGCGTGATGCCTCCAGCTTTGTTCTTTTGACTTAGGATTGTCTTGGAGATGCAGGCTCTTTTTTCGTTCCATATGAACTTTAAAGCAGTTTTTTCCAATTCTGTGAAGAAACTCATTCGTAGCTTGATGGGGATGGCATTGAATCTATAAATTACCTTGGGCAGTATGGCCATTTTCACGATGTTGATTCTTCCTATCCATGAGCATGGTATGTTCTTCCATTTGTTTGTATCCTCTTTTATTTCACTGAGCAGTGGTTTGTAGTTCTCCTTGAAGAGGTCCTTTACATCCCTTGTCAGTTGGATTCCTAGGTATTTTATTCTCTTTGAAGCAATTGTGAATGGAAGTTCATTCCTGATTTGGCTCTCTGTTTGTCTGTTACTGGTGTATACGAATGCTTGTGATTTTTGCACATTAATTTTTATCGGAAGACTTTGCTGAAGTTTCTTATCAGCTTAAGGAGATTTTGGGCTGAGACAATGGGGTTTCCTAAATATACAATCATGTCATCTGCAAAGAGGGACAATTTGGCTTCTTCTTTTCCTAACTGAATACGCTTGATTTCTTTCTCTTGCCTGATTGCCCTAGCCAGAACTTCCAACACTATGTTGAATAGGAGTGGTGAGAGAGGGCATCCCTGTCTTGTGCCAGTTTTCAAAGGGAATTTTTCCAGTTTTTGCCCATTCAGTATGATATTGGCTGTGGGTTTGTCATAAATAGCTCTTATTATTTTGACGTACGTTCCATCAATACCAAATTCAGGACATAGGCATGGGCAAAGACGTCATGTCTAAAACACCAAAAGCAACGGCAGCAAAAGCCAAAATTGACAAATGGGATCTAATTAAACTAAAGAGCTTCTGCACAGCAAAAGAAACTACCATCAGAGTGAACAGGCAACCTACAGAATGGGAGAAAATTTTTGCAATCTACTCATCTGACAAAGGGCTAATATCCAGAACCTACAATGAACTCAAACAAATTTACAAGAAAAAAACAAACAACCCCATCAAAAAGTGGGCAAAGGATATGAACAGACATTTCTCAAAAGAAGACATTCATATAGCCAACAGACACATGAAAAAATGCTCATCATCACTGGCCATTAGAGAAATGCAAATCAAAACCACAATGAGATACCATCTCACACCAGTTAGAATGGCGATCATTAAAAAGTCAGGAAACAACAGGTGCTGGAGAGGATGTGGAGAAATAGGAACACTTCTACACTGTGGGTGGGATTGTAAACTAGTTCAACCATTATGGAAAACAGTATGGCGATTCCTCAAGGATCTAGAACTAGAAGTACCATATGACCCAGCCATCCCATTACTGGGTATATACCCAAAGGATTATAAATCATGCTGCTATAAAGACACATGCACACGTATGTTTATTGCGGCACTATTCACAATAGCAAAGACTTGGAATCAACCCAAATGTCCATCAGTGACTGACTGGATTAAGAAAATGTGGCACATATACACCATGGAATACTATGCAGCCATAAAAAAGGATGAGTTTGTGTCCTTTGTAGGGACATGGATGCAGCTGGAAACCATCATTCTTAGCAAACTATCACAAGAACAGAAAACCAAACACCGCATGTTCTCACTCATAGGTGGGAACTGAACAATGAGATCACTTGGACTCTGGAAGGGGAACATCACACACCGGGGCCTATCATGGGGAGGGGGGAGAGGGGACGGATTGCATTGGGAGTTATACCTGATGTAAATGACGAGTTGATGGGTGCTGACGAGTTGATGGGTGCAGCACAGCAACATGGCACAAGTATACATATGTAACAAACCTGCACGTTATGCACATGTACCCTAGAACTTAAAGTATAATAATAATAATTAATAAATAAATAAATAAATAAGAAAAAAAAAAGACTTCTCTTCTTAACCACCAGGCACAGAGATTTACCAGAGTGGAACCAGAACAGGGAAGGAGGGAGTGGAATACTAGGTCTGCCAACAGAGAGCTAACTTGCAGAATAATCGGCTAGGAAAATCGGCTAGGGGTAAGATGCAGCTGTAATAAAATTAATGCCAAGGAAAGGAGGGGGAAAAAAGTTAAGGAGAATTCCAGTAATACCGAATTCTGAGGAACCTGAAATGGCACAGAAGAGGCATAATGTATCTGGAAGTCCATTCTAGGCCCCGCCTGATGGGACTTAGGGGAAGAATTCTGAATGTGACACTGAATGGTGCAACTTTGATAGTTTTACACTTTAAGGGGACTTGTCCTGCATTCCTTAAGAGATATCACTATATAAAAACTGACAAAGTAGGCTACCTGTCAAAGAAACTCTTAAAAGTCTATAATTATAAGCGAAGGGAGAACTATCTATCATCCCCATTGAAGCAATGTTTTCTTGTTCCCCAGAAGACATGAGGTAATCACCTGGGAGTGGATACCACCAGCATAGCATCAGCTGACCATGACCACCCTGAGATAAGTCCATGAGAGCAAAAGCAGTTCCCAATCACCAGCGTTCTCAGTTTTCAAGTCTCTCCTAGTCTCCTTAAGGCTCAAAACTCATTTCCGATCTGAAAGCTCAATTGGCGTGATCAGATGGCATTGGCTAGGCTTCTCACCATTCATTCCACTATCGCCATACTTTCTTGGTCCTCCTCTCATCCACCTCCCTGGTACCCATTGCTCCACAACTCACACGCACTCAGCATAACTCTGACTTCTACTCTCGACCAGCTAGGCAAGTAATGCTGGCAGAGAGGGGAGCAAGATATTTCTTGAAATCTTTTAGAAAAACAAAAGATATAACTTTTCTATTTGAGGACAGTAAACCAATCATTATACCATCAGGATTGTTATTTAGAGTTGAACCCCTCCAGATTTCTTGCCAGGAAATTAGGAAAAGGGATTATAATGCCAAGACTGCCTTAACCAGCAACGTCTAGGGATAATTTGGAAAACATATGTATTACTTTTTTGTAATGCCTTCAATGATCATGCATTTATCTGGTTTCTTAAAAATCTATTGCTGACTTTAGCCTCAAGCAGTCATAAAGTCTCCCAATTTTCTACATAAAAACTACTTCTAAAAGTCTCCTCATTCCTCAGGCCTATGAGTGTTTATATTATTAGTTCAAGGTAGGTATGACTAAGTATCTGCTCATCACATCAATAACCAAAGCTCTGAATTTCCTTTTATGTTTGGAGTCAACATAAAAATATCAAGATATTGCACACAAAAGATATGTGAAGATGCTGCACACAAAATCCTCAGCTTTACTCATTGCTTTCTGAGATTTTGTAAATCTCAGAGACTTGCTTTTGAAAGGCATCTCAATCATGGCTATGCATTGGAATCACCTGAGAATATTTATAAACAGAGATTTTGATTTAATTGCTCTGAACTGGGACTTATAAAAACATGGAGATTATAATAAATATGTTTAATTATAGATTAATTTAAAAAAATTTAATCTCCCCAAGTGATGCTAATGTGCAACTAATATTGAGAACCATTCTAGAGCAGTGGTTGTCATTGTATAAGCCTAGTAAATCAGGAACTCTGGAGACATATCCAGCAATGTGTCTTTAAAAGCCTTCTAGGGGTTTTTGATATTTGCTTAAGAATAAGACCACTGTTCTAGAGTGTAGCAGTAAATACTATGACATTAGTTCTCAAAGTGTGGTGCCCAGATCAGCAGCATCACCATTATCTGGAAACTTATTAAGAATGCAGATTCTCGGTTTCCACCCCAGACCTATTGAATTAAAAAGTCTGGAGGTGGGGCCACTGATCTGCGGTTTAACAAGCCCTCCAGGTAGTTCAGAATCACTGTACTTTATGAATCAGAACCAATGAAAATGAAGTTTTTGATAGACACAGAAAGAAAAAAAGAAGGAGGGAAAGAAGGAAGAAAGGAAGGAAGAGAGGAGGAGATAAAGATGAGAAAGTGGGAAAGCAGGCAGTCAGGCAAGAGTTTTTGGGTTGTTTGTTTGTTTCATTTTGCAGTCTTGTACTAGTTTGATCCTTTTAATACAAGCTGAGTGGTAGATGATATCGCTCTTTAAAGGAGAATGACAAGGGAGAAACAGAAGGTTATTTATAGCGAAATTAGCAGGCAACCAAAACAGAATTTGCAACTATATCTATGACCCCAAGACAGAGCCATTCCTTTATGGCACTAGAAGGACACTGAGCCACTATAGACTTGAATGACAACTGCCTGGCCCAGTTTCATATGGCTAATTATTCTTGTCTTTGTATAAATAAATCTGTAAAATGTAGATCACCTGGAAGAAACCAAAAATATAAATAATAGCTTATACTTATTCATTTACTAAGCATCAGGCATCATTTGACTCTCACAACAATGCTGTGTGGTACATACAATCGGCTGCTTTTATGTATATGGAAATTGAGAGTTTAAATATTGTGCCCAAGGTCAGGTCCCCTAAGAGGAGAAGTCTGGGTTTAAACCTAAACAGTCTAACCTCAGAGTCACACGCTTAATCCTTACACCAGTAGTTCTCAGCCAGGAGCAGTTTTGTCCTCCAGGGGTATCTGGCAATATCTGGAGATACTCTTTGTCATTACACATTGTAGGAAGGTGCTACCGGCATCTAGTATGAAGAGGACAGTATGAAAAAGTTCTGATGATGCATAAGACAGCTTCCCAATGCAATGAATTATCTGGCCCAATGTGTCAATGGTGCTGAGGTTGAGAAACTCTGTCCGAGTACGAGCAAAGGAGAGATCCCAAGGACAGGCAATTTAATCCACAAATAATAACTATTTAAATTGTTGCATTTTTTCTCCCTATTAATCAGGAGATTCCAAAACGTCTCAAAGTTAAGAATATCTTGTAGCCACAGCACAGGTCTAGAGTCTCTTCTAAAACTAGAACTGACTATTCCAGTCTCATGAGTTACTGTTCACTTGTCTCTAGAAATAGCAACTTATTGTCTATCAAGGGATAAGCATTGCGTCTAGCAGTGTCCTTAATGAGTCTGCAGTCAGTTAGCAGAGCACTACACACTGCCAGAACCCCGGATAATTAAGCATGTGGACTACTAACTCATTACTGTATCACAGTTTTTATCTAGCCTTATCATTGTCATAAAGGAAACTGAATTAACCTACAAACTCCTGCTCCTGAGTGTAATAGAAAGACTTAACTGAATTAATTAAAATACTATCAGATTCTTGCACTGTAAAATTCCACTTATGGGTCTGGATCCATGAAGGGGTAATTTTCTCAGAATGCGACGCAATGGAGGCGGTCTCTGTGTAAGAGATTAGCTGCCACTTGATAAATTTGATCAATAGAGATGGCCAATCCAAATAATAGGAGAAAGTCTTTATGAGAATCTGACTAAAGGCAAAGAAAGATATTTCAGATAATCTGGGAAGATTTTTGAATAGAGAAGCAGTCTCATTGAAGCTAAACACACATGCCCCCTTCTACTCACCTCCTTTAAGACATAACTTATTTTTCAGAAATGGTCATCAGCATGAAATTGTATGCCTTCTAATTATTTAGGGTTCAGACAGACTTTGCTACTTCTGATTGAGGGGAAACCTCTCTATCTCTGCCTCTCTGTCAGCTGTCTCTCTCATCTCTCATCACCAGGCTGTCTCAGCACATTATCTGTAGCACACAGACCCTTGTCATTTTTACCTTGGTTCGCAGTTATTGATCCATACATCTTATCTCCCCTACATCCAGACCATAGGAACAGGGTCTTGCAATATCTTTAATCCTTGACCAAACCATCAAATAATAAAATGAACTTAATAAATATTTGCTAAATGAATGAACAAAAAGTTGAAAATATCTTTCATTCCCATATCTACTGTGTTACAGCCAGCTCCCTCCGGCTCAGCAAGTCACTCTTTTAAAAAGGGGAAAGAGAAAGAGAGAGACAGAATTTCTGCAGCGTAAAGAAAGACATCCAGAACTATGCAATTTCATGGAGAGGTAAATAAGATAAGGAAAGGGGACACTTAGGAACATTTAACATCTGTGAAACACCAAGATGTTCTGAGTTCCTATGTGATATGCAAGGTCTTTTCCTGTATTTTGGAGATTCACAAGGGTCTACACTGCAATCTCAAAGGACTCTGGGGTACTGAAAGGGAGGCTAAATAGGTTCTCTGTGTCTGTCTTTTCCATCAGCAGAATATTATATCTGTTTTATGTATCCAGGACCTAAATTATATTACAATTAAATAGGGGTTTCCTGTCCAAGAAAAGCTTATAAAATCACTAATTTAGTTGAATCTTCTAATTTTGCCACTGAAACAATAGAAGCCTCAGGTGAAATAAACTCCCCACATTCACAAGACTAACAAATGGCTAAATCAGGACTAAGTCATTGATCAGTTTCCAGTGCCCAGTGGACCATTCTTCAATGTTCTGCGAGAGGTTGGTGTGATGAGGAGGGGCAAAGGAGAGAGGAACAGAAGACAAGAAGCATCTGGGAGCATGCTCACCTAGGAATGTTAACTTAGTATATGAACCAACATCATCAGCCTCATACTTAAGTAGATTTTGTGCACTATTGTGCTGCCTCTAACACCCACTACTCTAGGTTAAAGCATGTGCATCTAGGAGTTAATTCCTATTCCAAAAGAAATGCACACACCAGGAGATGAAATGCACTAAGTCACTAGCAGTCACGTGTCCCAGCCTCTCACTAACCTAGAAGCACAGCGCTGGCCAGGCACCGTGGCTCACACCTGTAATGCCAGCATTTTGAGAGGCCGAGGTTGGTGGATCACCTGAGGTCAGGAGTTCAAGATCAGCCTGACCAACATGGTGAAACCCTGTCTCTACTGAAAATACAAAAATTAGCTGAGGGTGGTGGCAGGCACCTGTAATCCCAGCTACCCAGGAGGCTGAGGGAGGAGAATCGCTTGAACCCAGGAGGCGGAGGTTGCAGTGAACTGAGATCACACCATTTCACTCCAGCCTGGATGACAGGGTGAAATTCTGTCTTAAAAAAAAAAGCACAGCGCTGAACAAACACTCATTCATCACTCCAGGAAATAGGGCACAAAGGAGAGGGTGTTAGATGGAGTAAATCAGCACAGACAAGTCTGCGCGGTGGCATGAGAATCCCGGATACCCAGGACAAAAGAAAAAAATGTCTACAGTGGTTTGACGATTGTATTATGTATTATGATCTGGCAAAAGCCTGTTTACAGATGGCTGTTTGTTCACAGAAGTTCTTGCAGAAGAAATGAGAGCTTTAGTGAGAAAACCTCCAGCTTCAGAAAAAGAATCCTTGATTTTGAGTTCCAGCTTTATTTTTTCGGAGCATTGTGTCTGTGGACAAGTTGCTTCACTTCTCTGAGTCACCGTATATTTTCATCTGAAAATAAAAACACGATCTTGTCCCGTCTACTTTACAGGATGGATGTGAGAATCAGGCAGCATACTACCTAATATCTGTGAAAGTGCTTACTAATGGTAAAAAATGGTTAAAAAAAAAAAAGTAACATTGCAGCATGTCTTACACTAATAATCATAGGATTTAGCAAAGGGAAATAGACTGTAGGTAGCATCTTTTGTGACTAGGGCCCTGGTTTTAAGCTTAGTGCCCAACATCTTGAAGAGCCAGTGACTGAGGAAGGTGCTAATGGGCATAGCTGCTCTGGCTGTGTACTTCAGTGTGACTGTGTACTTAGGCTTTGTCATTCACACTTAAGTACTTGCTAAGAGCAAAAATTCCTTTAAAACTAACCTAAGCAAATCAGAAAAGCAGCCAATGCTGCATTGCAGACGAGGCTCTGCTTCTCTATGTAAAAAGAACAGCACGCTTGCTGCAGGGATTTCAGAGACATTTAGTGCTTGATTTGAAATTTGGGCTTTGTTCCTTTTTTTTTTTTTTTCTTCTTTTTATTTTAAGTGGAATCAGCTAGGTGCCGCTGATATTTGTAGTGTGACAAAATAATGATTCACTGCACAGAACCAGGTCCTAGCAGCAATTTGCAGGGGAAATAAATACAGGAGCAATCACAAGTATTATCTTCCTAGCCAGCATGATTTGGTATAAAACAAAGAATTTCACTGCAGGGAGGAAGTGTCCCTCTAGAGTGGGGGAAGTGTAATCTTTGTTGCTTTCCAGATAGAAACTTTGAGGACTGGCTCCCAAACTGCAGATATGCTGCTTTCACAGAAGAACCTTTGACCTCTCTAGCTTTCCAAAGGAGCTGTAATTAGAGTAACGCAGAGATCTTCTTCTCACTCTGTTTGAAATATAAGAGAGTAGCCCTAATAGCTAGATAAATTTCTAATGCCTCTCCCAGTGGACTTCCTGCTTATTGAACCCGTTTGCCATGTCTTGATTTTGCAAGATGAGTCAACAAGAATCAGATGGTTAATGTATAGTGATTATGGGGCCAGGCCACCATCAGAGGGAAAACACATGTTAACATTACCTTACTTAATGTCACAAAGAAAGTATTGAAAACAAATAAATGAGTAATTGTTCTCTGTGTGCCAAGTACTGTGCTAAATGTTTTAAAAGTAATCTTATATAATCCTTAAGCCAACTTCAGAACACCCATTCTGTTGCCTTTAGAGCCAGAGATGAATTTAAGGATGAATTCATCCTTAAACAGAGATGAATCTAAGTTACACCAACTACAGAAAATACATCCTGAATTTTGCCTTCAGAACCAGAGATGGACTTAAGGATGAATGCTAAGACTTCAGTGGGAAAGCTCGTTCACTTGTCCAGATGCTGCCCCCACCTTCTACCCTCGTGCCACCTTCACTTGACATTGAGAACACAGACTACCATATTGAATACTATCCCAGTAGATGGTATGCATATTTCTTTCATCACATTTCATAACATATTTTCCCTCATCAAACTTGATTTTGGGAAATGGTCTTCATCAACTATTTTAGTCTAACAGTCATAGGGCTCACTTGCTCAAAATACTTGCAAGATTCATCTTTTCCTGGTGATGGAAGTCTAGTCTGGGTGTCCATTACATAACCTAGATTACAGTGTAGTTGTTGTGACTTGAATCAAGATGGAAAACATGTTGGTGACTGAGAAATATGAAATAAATTCTTAATACTTTGCAGAGCATAATTAAAATCTAATAATGTGGTTCACCTATATCTTAAAGCTGTAAAAGCTGATAACTGCAGAGATTAAGCAACCTTCATTTGGAGAAATGAGTTAAGAAAGGATTGGGGTTTAGTTGTCTTGTAAAACCAGTTGTCTTTCCACTGGATTACAAAATGGAGTGAAGAGTTGGTGAAGGTGACCGAGAAGGGATGGCAGAGAGTGTAGGAAACAATCCAGAAGATTACTGTATTTTAGGAAAACCAAATAGGAGAATAAAATTCAAATAGAGAATATTCTGAACACCCCATAATATTGCAGAGAATTTGAAGAGGCTAGCAACTAAAAAGTAAATACTTCATTTGGTTAAGAAGTCATTGGAAACTGTTGAATGGCCAATTAAAAAAATGGTGGGACATGCACCAAAGCGAAGGGAATTGAAAGAGTGTGGGAAACATAAGTAGTAGGAGACTGTCAACTACCAAAAAATGAAGAGAAGGAAACATACCTGATGCACTGAATGGGTTTTAGGATGGGAGTGACCTAAGTAAGTTTATGGGTGAAGAGGGGTAGATTGCTGTTAGATGACATCATTGAAGAGTAAGAGGTGGGATAGAGAGAATGAGATCAAGTCAAATCAGAGTGGATACACAGGAAGACTCTGGGGTGGAGAATACATAAAATAAATTGCTTGGATTTGAGATGAAGATGAAAGGTATAGGAAATTTAGAATGTAATCTGATCTATCAGTACAGAATTGTATTTGAGTAAGATTTTTTGGTAAGTGTCATGTCTTTTATCAAGATTTTGTGACAAATAATTGGATGTAGCAGGAATCCAGGCCCATTGATGCATTATATTACGCCTGCCATAAAGCAAGCTCAAAAATGCACCCAGAAATATCTGGAATGAGCCCTTTAGTCTCTCCTGGAACAGGACAGAGTATACTTGTATTGATACACATACACACACACACACAGAGAGAGAGAGAGAGAGAGAGAGAGAGAGAGAGAACAATTATTGCTTTAAGTAATTGGCACAGAAATATAAAAAGAAAAGAAAGAGGGCAGGCACAATTTCTGCTTCTGATAGACTAAGAGTCTTTCTGGGCAGGCAAAATCAGCTCTAATGGGAAATAACTGGATCATTTAGGGTGGATCATACATCAACCATGGTGCCAAAGAAAATGCTATGGACCAAATGTTTGAGAACTGAGGGTTTGCATATAATGTAGATATGATGGGCTGGCAGTAATCACACAGGCTTCCTGGAGTTTAAATATAAACAAAGAAGTATTTAAGTTTCCACAATTTAGTATTAATGTTCTTTTCACCAAGAACAAATAATTTTATTTAAATGTATTTTCCAAGTCTCTGAAGAAATACAGTAAGTCTTTAATCCAACACCTGAGGAGTCATTTGAGGTTACTTTAGATGAAGCTTGCATTTTTTTAAGTGAAAAATGTACTGTTTATTACACATACTTCTTGATAAATCAGGCATTGGTATATTTCTTAAAATTATGAGTCCTCTTACAGTACATTTCTAACTGGCCTATACCTCAATAATTATTGCAGATTTTCTTTCTCTGTTTAATTAGGTGATTTGATTTGTACTTTATATAATTACAGTTTGTCTCCTCCTTTGTCCAAGGCAAAATTGTAATCATTAGTTCTACTACCTGAGGCTGCTAAATGAATATTTACTAGAATAAAAAAATAAGCCACTGAAAAGGGTATAATTGTATCTGAACCAGAAAATTTCCATTTCATATCTATCATCTTAATTTCACTGTGGCTGCTGAACTCAGACTGAAAAGACACAGAAACCCCAGGGGAAGGCAGAACAGTAGCATCATTATATCTTCACAGAAAATAAGTTCCTAAGAGCTCAGTGCAAACAGCGTACCGCCCTTCCACATAGGCTATACATCCAAGCTTGGAGACAGTCAAGATCACACCATAGAGGAAAATGACATTGACTTTAACAAAAAAAAAAAAAAAGTGGGGTAGGACCACAAGTAGAGAGAAAGCTATTGTGATATGTTTGAATGAGATATATCCTATTCAAAATAAACCTCAACTAACACAATTTTTAGACTTAATTGAATTGTGATTAATCTTCAGGTGTGCTGGCTCATTTTCTATGTCAAATTGCCTGGACTGAGATGCCCAGATATTTGGTCAAACATTATTGTGAACGTTTCTGTGCAGGTGTTTTTTGAATGAGATTAATATTTAAATAAGTAGTCTTTGAGTAAAGTACATTACCCTCCATAATGGGAGACGGCCTCATGCAATTAGTCGAGATCTTAAGAGAACCAAGACTGACCTCCCCGCAGCAAGAAGGAATTTTGTCAGCAGACGGCCTTTGGATTCAAACTGCAACTCTTCCCTGCATGTCCCGCCTGCCAAGCCTATCCTGCAGATTGAGGACCTACCAAGCCTCCACTGTTGTGTGAGCCAGTTATTTAAAAGAAATATCTCAGGGTGGGTGTGGCGGCTCACGCCTGTAATCCTAGCATTTTGGGAGGCCGAGGCAGGCAGATCACCTGAGGTCAGGAGTTCGAGACCAGCCTGACCAATATAGTGAAGCCCCATCTCTACTAAAAATACAAAAATTAGCCAGGTGTGATGGTGGGTGCCTGTAGTCCCAGCTACTTATGAGGCTGAGACAGGAGAATCACTTGAACCCGGGCAGTGGAAGTTGCAGCGAGCCAAGATCTGGCAATTTTACTCCAGCCTAGATGACAAAGCGAGACTCCGTCTCAAAGAAAGAAAGAAAGAAAAGAAATCTCTCTCTCTCTCTCTCTCTCTCTCTCTCTCTATATATATATATATATATATATATATTATATATATATATATATAATCTGTCTGTTCTGCTTCTTTGGAGAACTCTGACTAATACACTAGATTCAACTTTATTTATTATTGTTGTTGTTTCAATCAGAAACTATTTTCATTCAAACTGTTTTGGTCAGGGAAATGATCATGGTATCTTTGCTGAGACTCGAACTCTGTAAACCTGGTTACAATATCTATTACATGAACCAGGGTTGCTGTACCTTTGTCTGGAACCTCAGTTCCCTCTCTGTAAGATAATGGGGGCTGGGTGGGTGGGAGGAGAGAGAGTCAGGGACAGAGAGGTTTCTTGGCCATATGGTATCTAATGTTTAATAAATCATTGATGGATTATTTTATTTAGCGCTCAATCACTTTGCTTGTGAATGAACAATGGTAATTATTGCCCACCTGATCTGAAGCAAAGTATAAGCTTTGTTACCATTCATTATAGTATGTGGGGGAAAAAAATGTTTTCTCAGACCTTATCTTGCTGGGTTCTTTGTAGCATTGGAAACAGCTTTCACTCCTTTGGTGAAGGGGTCTTCTCCTTCCTTAATTTCAGCAACATATTTCCTTCTGTTTCTGATACAGGCAGAGACAACAATTGGAAAAAATATTTACAGGAAGTATGGCAAAAGCTCGAATTCCTCAATAAGTAAGGAACACGGTCAAAGCAATAAAGTTTCACCAAGATAAAAACCAGCAAGTAGAGGTTGTGAAATAAGGATATTTTGTGATAGCCAAATATTGGAAAAATTATTTTACTTCATGGTTAATTAAACAAATACAAATTTTCATAATGTGAAAGAGTTTTTCAGCCATATAATTAGCAAAGATTTCTCTTATTTTAATTCTATACCTGATAGGAAGGTATGGTGAGCCTGATGGGGTCGTAGAAATCAGTACAGAATGTTTACAAAGTAATTTGGCAATCTGCATCAAGAGACTTGAAATATCCAAACCCCTAAATCCACTGTTAAGTACCTTTCTCATGCATTAGTCATCAATCAGAGTGTGGAGGGAGTTCTATGTGAAGAGGTGCTTATTACACCATTATGTAAAATGACAACAACAAAAAGGAGACATAGATAATAATAGACAAATGGATAATTAAATGATAATACATTCACTTAATAAAAAATTAGGCAAACATTAAAATTATGCTTATTAAGAGTTCGTAGTAACGTAATGTTCACTGAGAAATAAAACAAGATACGAACAAAGCTATATTTAATATAATTCTTCTGAGAAGACCTTTGTTCTGTTTTCCTACAGGCCACACAGGCCACAACCTGGTAACAACTCCATGTTTTTTTTCCTCATCAGAGAAAAAGGCAAATTCAAAGGGAATGTTTCAGGAGAGGCTGGCAAGTAGAGGGTGAATTTTGCCAATGTTGTTGATTCAGTGGCAAGTTCTGCATGTGTATTTGAAGCCTTGGAACATATGGGCTAAGCACTCAGTCCTGATTGCAAAGCCCAGTTATGCTATAGGCTCTCTAATCTTAGGTTTGTTCCTTTAACATTTTTAGCTTCAGTTGTTTAATCCACAAAGGAGAAATATTAATAATATGTCTCCTACATAATCCAGTTATTAGAATTAAATAAAATTGTTATTTAAATTACATCACCGTGCCTGGCACACTGTAAATGCTCAATAATTCCTGGTTAATTTTATGCTGGGAAGATTTGCCTGATGAAATAAAGCATATGTTCTCGTCTATTCCATTAATTAATTAAGAATAAATTAATTAAGACTTAATAGAATTCATAGTGTGGAAACCTAACTACTTCTTAACATAGTCCAATATGTTCCCTTTCTGGTAAATTAGCTGTAGTAATGGTCACTACCTCCTAGGATTTTTGGAGGTGGGGAGGGAATGAGATAATGCCTTTAATGTGCTCAGCAGAGTGCTTGGCAGGGAGTAAAAAAATCAATAAGATGATAGCTTGAAAAAGAAAAAGAAAAAAAGAAATAATATGCTCTTCATTATCATTTTAGTTAAATGAAGAGTTTCTTCATCCATCTGTTGACCAACCAGCTTCTGTTGTTTGCTTACTAAAGACCAAAATCTGTGCAGGTACCACATGGATTTACACACATAACTACAAGAGCCAACAAAGTAGAGCAATGTGTCAAATGTTAAGGAAAATAATTTTCATTGTGCTTCATGGAATTTGTGTTATTTAAAGACATTTTTTGCCACCGTTGCTCAAGAAGTGTAATTTCCACCTCAGGGGCCGGAAATGGAGAAGTTGGATGAATAATGACAACAGCTTTGTGAGTTTAAAAAGGATAAATGTGACTTGGCCAATTTGATAGTGATTTCTTTTCAAATTTGGAAGAAAAGAGTAACTAAAGAAAGCAGAGTTTTCCAATTTGTATTTCACTTAAAATGCCACTGTGTATCTCTGAAAAGCTAATGACAAAATTAGCTCCAAGTGGTGTGAAAAAGAAACCATCCAAAGGCTTGAACAGGAAGGTGCCACAAATGAAATAGTCCCCACTGTGCGTTCCAGGTTGGAGCAGAGATGCAGGAGATCTGGAAGCAAAAGCAAAATGGAAGGGATTCTAACTGCAAACAGCAGTGTTTGGGAAATATTACCAACCATGTGGTAGAATGGAAAAACTCAATCTGAAGATTTAAGAAGTGAGGAAAAACAGCAGCATGCTACTAGTACTAACCCTGTAACAACACTTTGAGTTTCAGAATCTTACCTTCCTCGTGTATCACACACAAGTGCACACACATACACATATGCATGCACACAGGTATATATGGAGAAAGCTTTTTTTTCAGTTTTTTTTATTTTGTTTTGTTTTGTTTTTGAGACGGAGTCTCGCTCTGTCGCCCATCTGGATTGCAGTGGCACGATCTCTGTTCACTGCAACCTCCGCCTCCCGGGTTCAAGTGATTCCCCTGCCTCAGCCTCTCGAGTAGCCACCATGTCCAGCTAATTTTTTTGTATTTTTCGTAGAGATGAGGTTTCGCCGTGTTAGCCAGGGTGGTCTCAATCTCCTGATCTCATGATCCGCCCACCTCGGCCTCCCAAAGTGCTGGGATTACAGGTTTGAGCCACCACGCCCGGCCTACAATGCTCTTTAGGAAGGGAAGGTTATGAATGTCAGTTATCTCCATCCTCATGAGGAAAATGGGCAAGGAAATGGACTGGGTCTGCAGTTATAAAAATAATTGCCAACATTTACAGCTTTCAAAGCATTTTCACAAACATTATCACATTGGTACTTAGCACAGTTATGTATGTTAGAAAGAAAGAACATTAGTATTCCTTTTACATTAGGAAACAGAAGCACAAGATAGGAGAGTTGAGACACAGAAATTAGTCTTAGGGTGTAAAGCACATGGTTCTTTATTTCCACAAAACTGAGGGATTTGGGGGGGGAAAAAAAAAAACCACTGCTTTTTGTGATGGCAAATACCAAGATGGCGTTACAGAATATTTATGTATTAGTTACATTGGCACAGAGTTACTTAAATTGATATTCTCACTTTTGTATTCTTATTTCACAGAAATAACAATATGCTTAACTGTTGTTAATCACATGACCTTCCCACCAAAATATAGACAATGCAGTAATGTTGCCATTTTTTCCCCCAATAATTTCCCTAGATCATCAGTTTTTGGCAACCTTTTCCTTAGGCCCTGAATCCTTCTTGAACTTTAAGCCACATGCTGATTACTGGGGATCTTGTTAAAATGCAGATTGTTGTGTTAATGTATCCTTTCCCTAAAATACTAGAACAACATGAAATGTGAATCCCAAGAAAATACCCAGCTGGGGACTGAAACCTTTGATAAAGTTGTACATGTATTCCTTCTTAGAGGATTATGGGATGGTTCTCCTTTCCACCACTCCTGGGCGTCTGTGGCAGAACCTACCTTAGCTGCGCATCACCCCGGGACTTCTTGAACTTGAGTCTGCATAGGAATTAGCTGGGGATCTTGCTAACAGGCAGATTCTGATTCTGTTATTCTGAAATGGGGACCTGGGATTCTGCGTTTCTAACCTACTCCCAATTGATGCTGATGATGCTGGTCTGTGGACCCCATCTGTAATAGCAAAGATGTAGACCATCCAGGTTTAAGCTCTTCACATATTCTTTTTCCCTTGGATACTTCAATCACATATGACAGTAGGTTTTCTTTTGAGAGTTGGTGAATACTTACATTCGTATCATTGGGTTTTTGTGCCATCATGCACAGAAAAATATCAAGCTTTCTTTTTCTTCCTATTCTATTTTACAGTATTGTTTACTTGTTCATACATATATTAATAATTATAGTAGTATTGGGCTAGTATTTGAGTGCTGACTATGTTTTTACCTCTTCCTCCTCAACACTCCCCCTCCATGGTTTGACCAAATATGGCCAGGTCTCCTGGGCTCTTAGACTAGGGAAAGAAGCAGGATAGATCCAGACTCACTTCTTCCTGGATCTGTGTCCTTTGGGGTGCTGTCGGCCAAGATACCTGGGGTGGGGGTAACAGACAGAGGTGGAATGATGTAAGACACACCACTCTGGAACTATTTGGGAATGATCTTCCCTCAACCCCACAAAGGCTGGCTAAGAAATAGAGCCAAATTCTCTGAGAGCCATGAATGTTCAGCAGGAAGCAGCTCTAGGAATCCTGAATCCATTTCTCCTTACTCCTATTTTACAGAAAGGGAAACTGTGTCCCAAAGATGGAAAGTTGCTCACCTAAGAGTTTACCAAATACTCTATTGACATAATTGGCTTTTCTTCTCACAGCTTTCAATCTGAGAGGCAATGCTCCTTGGACATCACACCCTGGCTAGGAAACCATTCCCAGTATTTACAGCTAGCATTGAAGTCTTTTCCATGGCTCCTACCTGAGGTGGCAATTTTTTGCCACACAGGCTAGCAAAATATTTTTTCCATGGCTCTTTCCAATTTTTTCCATGGCTCCTACCTGAGGTGGCAATTTTTTGCCACACAGGCTAGCAAAAAATTCCACCAAGTTTTGTTTTTCAGAGAAAGTTTTTATTTCTCGTTCATTTTTGAAAGATAATTCCACAGTGTACAGAATTCTAGATTGGTGGGATTTTTTCTCTCAAGAGTTTAAATATCTCACTACACTCTCTTCTTATTTGCAGGATTTCTGGGAGGTCAGATGTATTTCTTATATTTGCTCCTCAATAGGTAAGGTTTTTTTATTTTGCCCTCTGACTTCTTTACAAAGTTTTGAATTTATCTCTGAGTTTCTATAGTTTGAACATGATATGCCTAGTTATAGGCTATTTTTTTGTGTGGTTTTGACATTTTTCCTACTTGGTGTTCTTTGCACGTCCTGTATCTGTGGCTTGTTGTTTGACATTACCTTGAAAAACTTTTGTCACCATATCTTTAAATATCGCTTCTCTTCCTTTCTCTCTTTCTTCTCCTTTGTATTCTTGTTACGCATATGTTGCACCTTTTAAAAAATAACTTGTAAAGGGTTGGTACTATTTCTTCTTTAAATGTATGTGTGGTACAACTTAAGTGAGACCGTCTGGGCCTGTGCCTTTCTGTGTAGGTAGATTCTTGATTACACCACCAATCACTTCATTTTCTATAGGTATATTCAGATTGTCCATTTCTTCTGGAATCAGTTTAGTAGTTTATGTGTTTTTAGGATTTAGTTCATTTCGTCTCAATTATCTAACTCTTTGGCATACAATTATTCATAATCTTCTCTTATCATCCTTTTTATTTATATAAAGTGAGTAGTAATGTCTCCTTTTTCATTTCAGATTCTCATAATTTGAGTCTTTTTTAATCGATAAATCTGGCTAAAGGTTTGCCAGCCTTTTGATATTTTCTAAAAACAAGCTTTTGGTTTCATTGACTTTTTCTATTGTTTGTCTATTCTGTATTTCATTAATTTCTGCTCTAATTTTTATTATTTCCCTTCTTCTACTTTAGGTTCATTTTAATCTTCTTTCTTCATTCTCTTCAGATGAAAGGATACATTACTGATTTGAGAGTTTTCTTTCTTCTTAATTTAGGCATTTATAGCTATAAGTTTCCCTGTAAGCACTGCTTTAGTTGCATATCATAAGTTTCAGCATGATGTGTCTTCATTTTCACTTATCTCAAAGTATTTTGAGATTTCTCTTTTTATGTCCTCTTTGACCCTTTGGTTATTTAGGAGTATGTTTAATTTCCACATATTTGTGGGTTTTCCAAATTTATCCTGCTATTGATTTTTAATTTTATTTGATTATAGTCAGAGAACATACTCTGTATAATTTTATTCCTTTCAAATTTATCAATATTTGTTTATGATCTATCTTGAAGATGTCCCAGGTGCATCGGAGAAGAATGTGTATTCTGTTGTTTTGGGTGGGATGCACTATAAAAATATTAATATTAGGCCTAGTTGGGTTATATGGTTGTTCAACTCTCCCATTTCCTTATTGTTTCCTTAGTTATCATCTCCTTAATATTTTTCTTCCTTAATAAAATGTGTGATAAAATTCTCAAACTATGAAATAGTAACACTTTTACACTGTTGGTGGGACTGTAAACTAGTTCAACCATTGTGGAAGACAGTGTAGCGATTCCTCAAGGATCTAGAACTAGAAATACCATTTGATTCAGCAATCCCATTACTGAGTATATACCCAAAGGATTATAAATCATGCTGCTATAAAGACACATGCACACGAATATTTATTGCGGCACTATGCACAATAGCAAAGACTTGGAACGAACCCAAATGTCCATCAATGATAGACTGGATTAAGAAAATGTGGCACATATACACCATGGAATACTATGCAACCATAACAAAGGATGAGTTACTGTCCTTTGTAGGGACATGGATGAAGTTGGAAACTGTCATTCTGAGCAAACTATCTGAAGGACAGAAAACCAAACACCGCATGTTCTCACTCATAGGTGGGAACTGAACAATGAGAACACTTGGGCACAGGGTGGGGAACATCACACACCAGGGCCTATTGTGGGGTGGGGGGATGGGGGAGGGATAGCATTAGGGGATATACCTAGTGTAAATGACGAGTTAATGCGTGCAGCACACCAACATGGCACACATATACATATGTAACAAACCTGCACGTTGTGCACATGTACCCTAGAACTTAAAGTATAATAAAAAAAAGAAAAAATAAAGAAAGTTAAAAGCCCTAAACCCAGTATTTTATCTAACAAATCTATCTAAAAGAATAATCAGAGGTACAAAGATTATTCACGAGACAATACTTATAATAAAGAAAAATCAAAATAAAATATATTCTCCAACTATTGTTGAATAGTCTATTTTTCTCTTCATTTACATGAGTTTTTGTTTCATACAGTTTGATGCTCTGTTGTTTAGAGCACATATGTTTATAATTATTGTATCTTCTTGATCAATTGACTCTTTTACTATTACAAAATTTTCCTCCGTATCTCCACTAACTTTTTTGTTTTAAAATCTATTTTGTCTCATATTAGTATAATTATTCCTGTTTTTTTGTGGTTGCTTTCTACACAATATGGCTTTTTCAGTCATCTACTTTCAATATATTTAAATCTAAATTGTACATATAATTGAATCGTAATTTTTAAATTCAGTTTGACAATCTGCATTTTAATTGGATTATTTAATCCATTAACATGTAATATTATTGATATAGAGTTGATAATCATTATTCACATATGACACGTTTGTGGATTCACCTAATCACCAAAATCTATTTGTCATCCCAGAGTCAATACTTGCAGTGATTTTTGTAGTCACTTTTATAAAACAGTGAAAAATTTCAGTCACTCGATATGTACAATTCCAGCTATAGTCAAACAAGGTAAAATTCTTTCTTCTTGTTTTGGCTTTCATACTACAAAGAAGGAACCTTTTTATGGCTTATTTCATGTCTTTTTTGTTTGTTTGTTTTGCAGTTTTGTGTTTCTACTTGTCATTTATCTGTTTATAATTGTCCCCAAGCATACTGCCAAAGAGCTATCTAGTGTTTCCAAGCACATGAGGCTATGTGCTTATATGAGAAAATATATATATTAGATAAGCTTGATTTAAGTATAGTTATAGTGATGTTGACCATGAGTTAAATTTCAATGAATCAACAATGTATATTAAATAAGATGCCCTTAAATAAAACCACACAGAATACATGCTTATGTATTAACTAGTTGATAACAATGCTGTGAGATATTATATGAAATATACTCATATATATATATAATTTGCTACATACGATTGACTCACATGAATATAGAAGATGAGAGGTTCAAGGTTTGCAGTTGGTAAGGAGACCCAGGAGTGCTTATGGTAAGCTCTAGTCCAAGTGTGAAGGCCTGAGAACCAGAAAAGCTGATGGTGTAATTCCCACTGCAAGTCTTATATGTAGGCAGGAGAAAAACCAATGTTTTAGTTCAAAAATAGGCAGAAAGAAATAATTCTTTGTTGTATATCATTTATTCAAGTCTGCAACAAATTGCATGAGGCCCACCCACACTGGAGAGGGCAATCTGCTTTACTCAGTGTACATATACAAATGTTAATCTCAGCCAGAAAAATCCCTCACAGACAAACTGAGAAATAATGTTTAACTGTTTAATGCCTAGGCACCTTGTGGCCTAGTCAAGTTGACACATAAAATTAAACATCAGAGGTATTTATTTTGCTTTCATTTTTGAAATATAGTTGTCCCAGATATTGAATTCTTGGCTGACAGGATTTTTGTCTTTGAGTACTTTAAATGTTATCTCACTGCTTTTTGTTCTCCATTATTTCTACTGAGAAGTAGACTATTAATCCTATTAAGGTTGCTTTTCCAGAAATGAGTCACTTTTCTCTTGCTGCATTAAAGATTTTCTGCTTGTCTTTCACTTTCAGCATCTTTACTGAGATGTGTCTTGTTATGGATCTTTATACATTTATCCTACTTGATGTTTGTTTAGCTTCCTGGATGTGTAGGTTACTGTTTTTCAATACATTTGGAAAGTTTTTGTTTATTGGTTTTTTGAATGTTTTTCTGCTCCTTTCTCCCATTTCTTTCCTTCTCACATATCCATTAAAGTATGTTGGGATATCTTAATGGGTTTCCTACATTTCTCTAAGGCTTTCTTCATGTTTTGTTATTCTTTTTTCTCTCTGTTTTTTTGACTTTAATAATCTTTATCAACCCACCTTTAAGTCCACTTTATCTTTCTTTAGCCAGTCCAAATTTATTGTACTTTTGAACCTCTAGTGATTTTTAAATCTCAGTTATTATCCTCTTATATCCCAAATATTTCCATTTTAAATTAATTTATGTTTTTGGATATTCTCTAGTTGATGCATTATTGTCCTCATACTTTACTTGTTTAATCATGTTTTTCTTTACCTCTGTGAACATGGTAGGTAGTACGGCCACTTGAAAATTGTTGTTTTTCTCATAAATTTCTCACTTTCCCTTTTCTCTTGGTCATACATTCAGGTTTCTTTTTATTCTTTTTTTGCATATCTAAGATTTTTTTTTTTGAAAACTACACATTTTAGATAATATATTGTAGCAGCTCTGGGTACTAGTCAACCTCCTCCTTGGCTTGTCAATATTGTTTGCTTGTTTACTTGTTTAGTGGCTGATTAGATTCCTTTAGTGAAGCTCTCTGCCTTTCTTCTCCCCGCAGTGTTCAGGCTCCAATGTTCTTCAGGAGGTACAGATTTGGTATGCTCAGTAACCTAGCAATGACATTGGCACTAGTTTGGTTCTTCTCTTTCCCTGACCACAACACATTGTTAAACTCCATTAATTGCTTACTGATTATTCTATTTTTTCAACAATACCATGAGGCATAAATTGCTCTATAAACTAATCTAATCAGATTTTGGTTCCTTTGAAGTGATAGTTTCTGAGATCACTGTTTGATTTTTGTTGTTACCCCAACAGAACTACTGCCACATGACATATTCCTTGGTTTTCTCCTGTAAACTAGCTGGCTACAGGTTAGCCTATGTATCATTTAGAGGTCTCTAGAGAAATAGAACCAGTCATAAGTGTATAAAGAAAGAGACTTATTTTATTTTAAGACATTTTATATCAAGAAATCAACTCATGAAATTGTGAAGCACGACAAACGCAAGATCTATAGGGTCAGCCAGTATGCTGGGAACTTAGAAAACAGTAGATGTTGCGGTTGGAATCTGAAGGCAATCTGCTAACAGAATTCCCCCTTTCTCAGAAGAGGTTAGTCAGTCATTTTCTTAAGGCCTTCAACTGATTAAATGAGGTCCACCCACAATATACAGGGGAATCTGTTTTTCTTAAAATTTACTGAGTTAGATGTTAACCTCATCTAAAATATACTTCTACAGCAATATCCAAATATATCTGACCAAATGCTTGGGTACTATGTCCTAGCCACATTGCCACATAAAGTTAACCATAACAGCTGGTATCCTGAATCATATTCCAATTGCCTTTCACCACAATTCTACCATTTTTAAGATTGTTTTCAAGCTTTGGGGGTTGAACTTTTTCATTCTCTTCCAAATGAAGTCAGTTCTTTTGAAAAAAGAATTGAAGCTATCTATATTACGTCCTCTTTCTCTCCCAGCAAAGTCTCTGAACCAGGGCTCTGAGGCTGGGAGTGAGGACCTGCCAAGCTTCTCTCTGGGTGATACTCTTGTTTTAGAAGCTCAGTGCTTCGTGGGGGGCAGCTGTCTGGGATCCTCTTGTCTTTCCTTTCTTGGCATGAAAACACCAACTCATGATCCAGAAAAGAGTGGTCATGGCCCCAGTGGTCTCGGGTGCTGCACCCAAATTAGAGCCTCTGTTCCATGAGAAAAGGCTGAGCAGAAAAAGGGAGCCCTCGGCCTCAACCTGGGACTTATCTTCAGCAACCAGTAACTAGGGCAGGACGAAAATGCTGATACCATATTCACCCCAAGAAGCGAGCCCTCAGTGTGTATGCTGGGGTGAGTAGGAACGTGTGTCCTTGGCTGCAGCAGTCTAGAGTGGAGGATTTGTCTTGCTGGGTTGGGGGGAAGCAGTCCCACTTAAAATATCACAGATTTCTCACCTTTCTTGCTGAATTCTTATCCATATTTTTGAATAAATGTTTCTTCATTTGCATTTTGGCCTTAGGACCATTTTCCAGAGGATTTAAACAGATTTTTAAAAATAACTTTTACTAGTTTCACTGCAGAGCAGACCAGGAAAGTCTTTACACTCTCATACTAGAAGTTGATCTCCCTTTTTCTTTTTAAAGTATTAATTATTTATAGAAATTTCATAATATAGCAGTCATAATGGCTAATATTTATTGAGTGCCTACTACAGTACATTTGCTAGTCCAGTTAATCTATATTATTTGTTATGATCAAAGTAACCTTACCAAATATTATACATTTATACATACATACATGACATGCATATATATCTGAATGTGTATATATGTGTGTAGGTGTATGCATGTGTATATATATTTATACGTATATATAAATACCATGATATAATGGTATTTTTAAAGAAACGTATTTTCTTTAAAAATACATATTTTTAAAGAAAAGAAACAAAATTAAAATAGAGATGGACTTACAAAGAGAAACATTTCATCTTTTTTCCAATTTTGCCGGAAAAAAAATGTACTGTCTAACAGTTATCGTGTTCAGTTACTTGAAAGATGACCTTTTTCTTACATTATTAATCTTCATGAAATCCTTATGGAAGTGAGAATTGCAACCAAGCATTTAAAAATCCCGAAAATGCCAGCCAAAGTTGTGCTTGATGTCCCATCTCCGCCGTTAGGACTGCTTTGCCAGATGCTTATTGCAATCTTTCTTAACTTCTAAGTGAACAGCTAAGTTTTAAGATGAGAGAACAGTTGGGAATAATACAAATGCAGCTTAATTTTTCTCTGGGGTTTGACCAATGCTGTTTTCATCATAGATTCATAGGTGAACTCAATAAGCACAAAAATACAAGCTTTTTTTTTTTTTTTTTTTTTTTTTTGTGGGAACAAGTGCTTATCTTTATGCAGAGAAGACTTGCAAATGTCGGCTTGGAGGAAACATTTATTTTGAATATGTGCTCAGAAGGAGTTACTCCTCTGGCTTAGTCACCTCGTGTGCTTTCTGCCTTGGATCCACTGAACGCTACAGGACATAAAGGCTATGTGATGATTTGCAAGTATTGGTTGGCCCAGCGGAAGGAACTGGGACAGCAGAAGCTGAGAACAGCAGCCTAGTCAACATTGAAAGGTAACCTCGGATATAGGGAAAGAACAGACACGAAGCCATAACCAGTTATAAGCTGAAATCTAGTAGGAGGAATCATGCTGCTAGAGTTGTACAGCTGAAGGTATAGTGGAAAAGAGGCATAGTGGAAAGAAAAGGGAAGCCAGTCTATAATCAGAATTAGAATACTGGCTACAGCTAAATCAAAGAGTTAAGCAGACATTCAACCCCTGAGTGCCTAACTCAGGCAAGACAGCAGTTTGCCAAAACTTCACACTGGGTTATTGGGGAGAATGTTCTAAAATAAAGAGAGATGGACTATATATAAGCCTTGGTTTGCAGGTTCATTAATTTACTTAGCAAATAATTTTTGAGCACCTAGTGGGTGACAGTACTCTTGTAAGCATGGGGAGACAGATGATGACCAAGACAGGAGGACCCTTTTTCTTTTCATTCCATAATGGAGGTGGGGGGATGCAGAAGAGAACAATATAAATGATGGAAAAGAGTAAAGAGATGATGTTAAGTACATACAAAAAGACAAACAGAATAAGAGGGTGCAGCACCAGGATGGGGTTATAATGAGGGGAATGGCATAATCAGATTTGCATTATTAAAAGTCTGATCTCACTTCTGTGTAATCAGTGTATTTTAAAGGAGCCAATGGAGACAAATTAAGAGTTTGTCTCAGAGATCAGGTGAGAGACAGTGCTGCTCTGAGCTGTAGAGTGGAGGCACAGTGTGCAGATGTAGTGTGTAGTGCATAAGTACAGTGTATGGTGTGTCAGTGTAGCTGTGGAAATGGAGAGCAA
This sequence comes from Papio anubis, assembly GCF_008728515.1. Lineage (NCBI taxonomy): Eukaryota > Metazoa > Chordata > Mammalia > Primates > Cercopithecidae > Papio > Papio anubis. The sequence goes on from NC_044989.1 coordinate 84,500,644, forward strand.
GGGTCATTTGGGGGATATTTGGAGATAGAATCCATGGGGTTTGTTGTTTAACTAGATGGAAAAGTTAAAAAAAAAAAGGAAGAGATCAATGAGAGTGCCCAGGTTTTTAAATTCATAAGTGGGGAAGATTGTGGTGTCACTAACTGAGATGGAAATGACTGGTTCAATTTATTTCTAGGTCAGTGGTGTCTGCTTTAAATGGGTTCTGTCCCTCAGCTGGGAATGTTACAGATATAAGGGCAATTGACTAATCATGATCATGTCTTTTTATTTTATCCTCTAGAAATTAGGAAGTGACATTGGTAGTCTACCTCAGTGGTGAACACGCATGTGTCTTCACCTGGGTCTCCAGGAAACAAAGCGTGAGTCAGAGTATTTACTGAAAGACAAAGACAACCACTGCAATTTTATTTGGGCCAGGCAGCGCACAAGGATAAAAATCCATCTGTGGAGTGTGCAGGGGTAAAGCCAACCTTGAAGCTTCACTCTACTATCGACCTTGCCACATTAAGATGGTCTTTATAACTTTGTTACATTATACTCTCCATTTCCCTTCCCCTGACTAATATAATTACAAATGAAGCTACATTTTCATAGAATTGCTTTGGATTCCTTTTTGGTCAAATAAGGCAAGTCTCAGCAGCTTCAGTTAGTTTAACTTCCCTTTGCAAGTTAGATGAGCACTTAATGAAAAAAGCATGGAGATTTCTTTCCAATTGCTGGAACACCCTTAATGATCTAGAGATTAGCTATAGATCTGAATTATAATCAAGGGAGGAAAAAATGAGATTGCATTGGAATTTTTTCAAAATTAACCTGAGATTACATTTTAAAAAATGCAAGCTCAGGGTGAATCACATAGGGTAGAAAAATAAGCTTCAATTATCAGATAAGAGAGGACTAGGCAATTTGGGTAAATGACCTGAGGAGCAAATAGAGTGAATTCTATACTAAATATGAGTCAGCAATTCAGGAACGTCAAGTCGAAGCATGGCGCCTGGAGAATGAACTAAAACAGAATAAGCTATAGGAAACTGAGAAGTTAATAAGACTAGAGTATTTGACTTAAAGCCTTGGAATTTAAAATACGGCACCTCTCAAGAGAAAGGAAGAGGGCCTTATGTAATGAAGGATTTGGTTCTGAGCCAGCTTTGTTACTAATAAGCTATGAAACTTCGGCAATTCGCTTAATTTCTTTAAGCCTTAGGTTGCTCATCTATAAGATTTTAATATTGAACCTATGTTCATTGCTCTAAGGAAAAGTTATTTGAAATAAGTTAAAAAGGACTATAAAATATAATACACTCCTAATAGCTCTGTTAGAGGAGGTATTACTAAGAAGAAAAATAAAAATATTTAGGACATTAGCAAATGCAATACAACCAGAAAAGTAGAACTGGCTACCTAATTTTGTGGAACCCAGTGAAAAATGAAAACGTGGGCCCTTTGTTCAAAAAATATTAAGAATTTTAAGATGGCAACAGTAGAGTGAAAGACCAAGTATAGTGACTCTCCAGGCATGAGCCCAATGAGACTATACAGGGTGCATATCCATGAAGCTGATTCTGCAGAAAGAGAAGCAATATATGCCGTTCTCCATGTATCACTGGGGTAGAACTTGTACATGATTGCTCCAACAGTTGTGTTACAGCATAAAGTGTAATTTCTCCCTTGGTAGGCTACTATAACTCTCAATTACCTAGCATCCTTCAGACTCAGGTCTCTGAAAGGCATGGCAAGAGCCAATAAAGCACTGGGAGTTCTGACTCCAATAACTAGAGAAAAAAAAAGTCTTACAGTATATGTGGCAACTGTCTTAGATATTTGAAAGGTTGCCATAAAGAAAAAAGACCGGATATTCTTTATTATTCTAGAGGGCATAACTATGAGAAAATATACCAAATAATATTTTACAATGTTCAACATATGAAAGCAATTTTCAGCAAAGACAAATGTCTAAAAATTTGACATAATCAGGTCTCAGTTACCAGAAGTTCTTAAACAGTGGTAAAAGACCACTTTCCGGGGATATCGTAGAAGGAATTGTTGCAAGTAAGGGGGGTTAGAATACTTGACTTCTAACTTTAGTATTCTTTATTTCTATCCTAGCTTGGGAAGGAGCCCTAATAGAGCTGAAGAATAAGAAAGAATATGAAGGTTTGCGGAGGTGAAGAGCCAAAGGAGGGGTTAAAGTTGGGGATAGATGTGGATGGCAGAAAATATCTAAATTTTGGATGACAATGTGAACTTATTCAAAATAGTTTTATTTCTCCATCTGAATTAGAAATTGAGACTCAAAGAAAACTAGAATTAAAAGGAACACCAAAATTCATCTAATCCATATAGCTAAAAAGGAATCATGATAGAAGTTAAAATAGTGGTTAGAAACTATTATGTCTCTGGAAAAGGCAAAGACTGGGGGAAGGCATGGAGAATTTCTGGGGTGCTGGAAATATTTTACACAGATGCTTCTCAACTTAAGATGGGCCTAAGTCCTGATAAACTCATAGTAAGTTGAAAAATGCATGTAATACACCTAACCTCCCAAACACCATAGGTTAGTCTAGTCTGCTTTCAATACGCTCAAAACATTTAAATTAGCCTATGACTGGACAAAAATTAGCTAACACAAAGCCTGTTTCATAATAAAGTGTTGAATAGCTCATGCAATTTGTTGAATAATTCATCACATATTGCAATAAGTGTTCCATATTCAAACCGTCATTAAGTCAAAAAATCGTTAAGTCCAACCATCCTAAGTCTGGGATTGTCTGATATATCTTGACCTGAATGATGTTCACACAAGCATATACATATGTAAAAAAATCAAGATATACACCTAACATTAGTGCACATTATGCACTTATCATATGTTATACCTCTTTTTAACAAAAAAAAAGGAGTAAAATATCATCAGAATCTCTATCTGGGATGAGGTCTAAAGTCCACGTTTCACAAGTTCTCTAGGTGATTTTTATACAAACTCAAATTTGTGAACCATGTCAATTTACAAACAAATAGAAGAAATCCCAGATAAGTTAATCGATTTTCCAAAGTCTATTCTGCTAGATAATGAAGCTTTCAAAGGGACTTCTAGGAATTAAAATAAATAATCCTTATAATAAACCATGAGAGTAGGCATTGTCACTGCCAAGTGTACGGACTGATCCAAGACAACACTGCAGGTGAAGGGCAGATTGAGACCAAAGAGACCCTTTGGCCTTTAAAAAGGGACATTCACCTAAAACTCAAAAGGCCTAAAAAAGCCAGATTAAGACTATTCAGCTTTATTTTCTGGGTAATTTAAAGTCATTGAAAGTTTTTGAAGGGAGCAAGGTACAATTACAGCCAGGCCTTAAGAATAAAAGTGATAAATAAATAGATCAGATTAGATGTACAAGAATTCAGAGTGACAAGAAGACCAGTCCTAAATTAGGACCGGAGCAGTATAAATGAAGACAAATGTGCAACCATGAAAGTTTAGAGGCAGAGGGTGGGAGGAAAGGGGAGGGAGAGCATAAAGACAAATACCTAATGCATGCGGGGCTTAAAACATAGATGACGGGTTGACAGGTGCAGCAAACAACCATGGCACATGTATACCTATGTAGCAAACCTACACATTCAGCACATGTATCCCAGAATTTAAAGTAAAATTAAAAAAAAAAAAGAAACCTTAGAAGTAGAATCAGTGACAATAATAGTAATAATTAGTAACACTAAGCATTTATTGCCAGAGGCATTTATTTTATCATTTGGCTCTGGGTATTGTTTTTATCTCACATTTTATAGACGAGAAACTAAAGCAAAGGGAAAGGACAAACCTAGATTTGAACCCAGATCTGTTTGACTGCAACTGCTATGTTATAATAAAGAGAAGGGTAAGAAGAAAGTCAAAGATGCCACAGTTTGGGTCACTGGGTGACAATGAACTGGTACTATCATTAAAAGACATAGGATGTACTGAAGACAGAACAGATTTGATAGCAAACAGGATGAGTTCAATCTATTTGCTTTAACTGTGAGGGTCATTAATTTCTAATAAGTTCCTGCATTAGTGTGTGTTACATCACTGAACAAAGGAGAAAGGGACAAAGCAGTGCTATAGTAGCTGATATTTTAAAACCGGCTTTACAATGCTTTTGCAAATAACTAGTTTCATTAAAATGTATTTAGCTATAAAATTCTGCTAGAATGCTAATATGCCTTCTGCAAAGAAGTTATAAGTATTACTATTTGCTTCCATTTATCTTTCACATTCCACAACCAGGTTCACCTTCCATTTGGAGCACAGACTTCAGAATGTGATGCTACCACACACATATAATACATTTGCTGCGTATAGCAATTCAATGCACCTGACCAAGATTAGAAAGATATCACTGTGGTATCAACTGTATTGTGTCCTCCCCAAAATTCATATGTTAAAGCTTTAACTCCCCAGTATCTCAGAATGTGACTATATTTAGAGATAGGGTATTTAAAGAGTTAAAGTTAAAATGAAGTCATTAAGGTGGGTCCTAATCCATTGCGATTGGTGTCCTGATAAGAAGAGGAGATTAAAATACAGATGGAAGACTATGTGAAGACACAAGGGGGAGACAGCCATCTGCAAGCCAATGAGAGAAACCGTAGAAAAAATCAACCCTGCCAACACCTTGATCTTGGACTTTCAGCCTTTAGAACTGTGAGATAATAAATTTCTGTTTATTATTATTATTATTATTATTATTATTATTATTATTCTGACACCAAGTCAGGCAGGGCACGGTGGCTCATGCCTGTAATCCCAGCACTTTGGGAGGCTGAGGAGGGCAGATCATGAGGTCAGGATTTCGAGACCAGCCTGGCTAACACTGTGAAACCCCATCTCCACTAAAAATACAAGAAATTAGCTGGGTGTGGTGGTGCACACCTGTAATCCCAGCTACTCAGAAGGCTGAGGCAGGAGAATCACTTGAACCCGGGAGGTGGAGGTTGCGGTGAGTGGAGGTCACGCCATTTTACTCCAGCCTGTGTGACAGAGCAAGACTCCGTTTCAAAAAAAGACACCCAGTCTGTGGTACTTTGTTATGACAGCCCTAATAGACTAATATATACTGCATATTCACATTACCATCCAGGAATCCTGATTACCATTGGCTAATATTGTAGTGATTTGTGCAACATTAATAGGATTAGTAAGGGTTACTATAAAATGATTATGAAATTTGTGTGAATAGCATCTGAGATCCTGGGAAAATTATCCTCGGGCTCTTATTTATTTAATTGACTAACTACCAATCTCTCCTTCATTGTAGTCCCATTCTCTTCATTGAAGGGACCGCTTCTATTACACATAGTGAGCACAGCTGTGAGAGCGGGAAAAACTGTTTGTACTCTGCTCTTGTGATGCCACATGAGGTAGAGTTCTGCTGGTGCATGACCTCAACTTGTCTGTCTCCCATATCACAGTGGCAGGGATCTTCTATACTGCTTCATATTGACTCCCTTTGAGCTCCTTTTTGTAAATTATCAGGCTAGAAGACAGCCCTAGAAGTTGAATCCTCATTCCGAAAAGGTAGGATAAAGCAACACAATATGTGGAATTGGGAAAATCAGTAGGAACCTTGAAAAGTACTTGATTCCATGACTTGGCCAAGAAAATATCAGAATGGTTCTAGAGTTATTGTATTAGTGCCAGAAAACAGAAATGCTTTTCAAAATATCAAGGGCAATGTCAAAAACACCAAGTTAAACAAGTTTAGCATTAAGCAAAGTAAAAACAGATTTCTTTACACATTCAGATTCTCAGACATTAATAGGAAAATCAGCACAAATGAATGGACAGTGATTTATAAGCCAATCTCATGGGAAATAGGCATTTCCCCACCATAATGTTCACAAAGCTACAGAAGGATGAAACAATGAAAAACCAATGAGGCTAATAATGAAAATCAGCAGATCAGAGTTTTGCTGCAGTTTATATCAGCACCTCCACAGAAGATTTCATTGTTAAAGTCAGAAATGCCTTCTCATAGTGTTCTTCTCTGGAAAGTAGTTGCTATGAAAAAGAAAACATTTACTGTTCATTTACTTGAAGCTTAATATATGCTTTTATGTAATTTTTATTGTTTTTCATTAAAAATACATTTATTACTTTAATTAAAAAGTAGGGAGGCATTTGCTTCCTAAGGTTATATATCAGAACCAAAGTGTAATCACACCAATGTAATTTTTGATACAATGGTATGTATTTTCTTTTTCATTAAAATATAATACAGATGTAAAAATGCACAAATCAAAGGACATGGATTGATGTCCTTTGATTTCACAGTAAACATACCTGTGTTATCACCACTCAGGTCAAGAAATGTAATATATACAGAACCCAAGAGGTCCCACTCAACATCTAAGCTTCTCTACACCTCAAAATTAATTTTCTATGCTGATTTCTAATGCAATTTTGAAGCTTACATAAAGGGAATTATAAAATATGTAATCTTGTGTATCTGTCGTCTTTCAGTTAACACTGTTTGTGAGATTCATTTATACCGTTACATAAAGCTGTTCATTTTCATTATTATATATTTCTTTGTATAAATATATAAAAAGCATTCTACAGTTGGACTTTTTAAGTTTTATCATTTTGTTGCTGTTATTATCAATGTTGCACATCTACTTATTAGATAGCACAAACGTCCATACATTTCTATTGGACATATACTTAGGAATGAAACTGCGGGGACATAGGTTATACATCTATTCATGCAGTAGTTAACACCAAATAGTTTGACAAAGTGGTTAAAAATATATATTCTCACCAGCAACGCATGGGATTTCCAGTTGTTCCATATCAACATCTGCCTTTGTATTCCTGGGATAAACCCCACTGAGCCAAAACATATTGCTGTTTTTATATATTGCTAGATTCGATAAGCTAATATTTGGTTAAAGATTTTTGCATCTATATAAATGAGGGATTTTGGTTAGTAATATTATTTTCTTGTATTTATCTGATTTTGATTTCAGAACTATTCTCACCTTACACAATGAGTTGGATAGTGGGCTCTTCCTGTTTTTGATTTAAGATTCCGTTTCTGTTTAACATTGATACTGGTTTTTGTTTGAATAATTGTTAAAATGCACTAATGAAGTTTACTAGGCCTGGAATTTTCCTTGTAGATTCTAATTACAAATTCAATTTTATTAATAAAACTATTGAGAGTTTGTATGCCTTCTTGTTTTCACATTGATAATTTATATCTTTTAGGAAATTCTTTCACCTAAATGCTTGAATTTACTAGCATAAAGTTGGTCATAATATCCCCTTTTTTAAAAAAAAATTCATAGTTTCTATGGTGGTTTACTTTTTTTCATCCTTAATATTGGCATTTTGGGTTTTATCTCTTGTTTACTTAATCAATCTAGTTGTTTTCAGAAAACAAAAATTTAGTTGTATTTATTTTCTCTTGTCTATTTTTTATTTCTTTGGTGTCTATTCTTGTCATTTTCTTTCTTCTATGTTCTTTGCTGTTTGTTTCTTAGCTCAAGATATAAAATTTAGAAGATTTATTTAAAAACGTTTTTGTAATGTCAACATTTAAAGCTATATAGTTCTCTCTATCCAATGCTCTAGTTGTACACCAAAGATTTGAAATAATATGCTTTTGATATCCAATACAAAATACTTTCCAATTTCCCTTGTAACTTCTTTTTTGTTTCATGAGATATTTAAATGTATGTTGCTTAATTTCCAGATAATTGGTTTTCTCTAGTTATGTTTTTATTATCAGTCTTCAATTTAATTTCTTAGTAGAGAAAATATTTTGTATGGTTTGTATCACTTGCAATTTATTGAGATATGCTTTATGAGCCATTATATAGCAAATCTTGGTGAATATGTTTTGTGAATTTGAAAAGGGTTCTGCTGTTCTTAGGTGGAGCGTTTTACAGATGTCAATTAGATCAAGTTGGTTGATGGTATAGTTTAGTTCTTATATATCCATACCAACTTCTATTCTGTATTGAGAGATGAATTCTGGAATCTCCAACTAGAATAATTGATTTGTTTATTTGTCACTTTAGCTCTAACAGTTTTTGCTTTATCTATTTTGAAGCTCTATTTTTACCTACACTTTTAGTATTTTTATGTCTTTGAGGAATTAACATTTTCTAATTATGAAATATCCCTTTTTATCTCTGTTAATACTCATTGTCTTGAAGTCTACACTATCAGATAAAATAGCCACCCCTAATATTTTATAGTATATCATGGTTTTTTTTCCTTTTAACCTATCTCTATCTTTATATCTAAATGACATTTCTTATGTATAGTATAAGGTTGACTCTTGCTTTTTAACTAACTTGATAATTACTCCATTTTAACTAAAGTGTTTAGTCATTTATGCAACTCTAATTCTTTCAAAAAATTAATATTTATACCTACTGGCTTGAAGCATACAATCATACAATTTTCTAATTGTCATTTTGTAATTTGTTCCTTTTTAAGTTCTTTACTAGCATTTTTGGAGAATAATTTAATTGTTTTTAGCTTTTCATTTTATCTTTTCTATTGATGTTTTTTTTTTCTTTTTTTTTTTTTTTTGGTTATACTTTAAGTTCTAGGGTACATGTGCACAACGTGCAGGTTTGTTACATATGTATACTTGTGCTGCACCCATCAACTCGTCAGCACCCATCAACTCATCATTTACATCAGGTACAACTCCCAATGCCATCCCTCCCCCCGTCCCCTCCCCATAATAGGCCCTGGTGTGTGATGTTCCCCTTCCTATGTCCAAGTGATCTCATTGTTCAGTTCCCACTTATGAGTGAGAACATGTGGTGTTTGGTTTTCTGTTCCTGCAATAGTTTGCTGAGAATGATGGTTTCCAGCTGCATCCATGTCCCTACAAAGGACTCAAACTCACCCGTTTTTATGGCTGCATAGTATTCCATGGTGTATATGTGCCACATTTTCTTAATCCAGTCAGTCACTGATGGACATCTGGGTTGATTCCAAGTCTTTGCTATTGTGAATAGTGCCACAATAAATATACGTGTGCATGTGTCTTTATAGCAGCATGATTTATAATCCTTTGGGTTTATACCCAGTAATGGGATGGCTGGGTCATATGGTACTTCTAGTTCTAGATCCTTGAGGAATCGCCATACTGTTTTCCAAAATGGTTGAACTAGTTTATAATCCCACCAACAGTGTAAAAGTGTTCTATTTCCACATCCTCTCCAGCACCTGTTGTTTCCTGACTTTTAATGGTTCATTCTAACTGGTGTGTGAGATGGTATCTCTATTGTGGTTTTGATTTGCATTTCTCTCGATGGCCAGTGATGATGAGCATTTTTTCATGTGTCTGTTGGCTGTATGAATGTTCCTTTGAGAAATGTCTGTTCATATCCTTTGCCCACTTTTTGATGGGGTTTTTTTTCTGTAAACTTTTTTGAGTTCTTGTAGGTTCTGCATATTAGCCCTTTGTCAGATGAGTAGATTGCAAAAATTTTCTCCCATTCTGTAGGTTGCCTGTTCACTCTGATGGTAGTTTCTTTTGCTGCACAAAAGCTCTTTAGTTTAATTAGATCCCATTTGTTAATTTTGGCTTTTGTTGCCATTGCTTTTGGTGATTTAGATATGAAGTCCTTGCCCATGGCTATGTCCTGAATGGTATTACCTACGTTTTCTTCTAGGGTTTTTATGGTTCTAGGTCTACTATGTAAGTCTCTAATCCATCTGGAATTAATTTTCATGTAAGGAGTAAGGAAAGGGTCCAGTTTCAGCTTTCTACTTATGGCTAGCCAATTTTCCCAGTACCATTTATTAAATAGGGAATCCTTTCCCCATTTCTTATTTTTCTCAGCTTTGTCAAAGATCAGATGGCTGTAGATGTGTGGTATTATTTCTGAGGACTCTGTTCTGTTCCATTGGTCTATATCTCTGTTTTGGTACCAGTACCATGCTGTTTTGGTTACTGTAGCTTTGTAGTATAGTTTGAAGTCAGGTAGCGTGATGCCTCCAGCTTTGTTCTTTTTACTTAGGATTGTCTTGGCAATGTGGGCTCTTTTTTGGTTCCATATGAACTTTAAAGCAATTTTTTCCAATTCTGTGAAGAAACTCATTGGTAGTTTGATGGGGATGGCATTGAATTTATAAATTACCTTGGGCAGTATGGCCATTTTCATGATATTGATTCTTCCTATCCATGAGCATGGTATGTTCTTCCGTTTGTTTGTGTCCTCTTTTATTTCACTGAGCAGTGGTTTGTAGTTCTCCTTGAAGAGCAGCTGACCAGCACCAATTGTCCGGCACTCCCTAGTGAGAAGAACCCGGTACCTCAGTTGAAAAATGCAGAAATCACCCGTCTTCTGTGTCACTCACGCTGGGAGCTGGAGACTGGAGCTGTTCCTATTTGGCCATCTTGCTCTGGGTCCCCAGTTTTTGGTTATTACACTAATTTTTTTTAAGTGGTTGCTCGAAGCATTATAATATGCATCCTTAATTTCTGACATTCAGCCCTGAATTACCATTGTAATGGTAATTCACTTCAAACTTGAAACAATGTTTCCATTTACCCACTCCACCCTTTGTGCTATTATTGTTGCATATTTCACTTGTACATATGTTATATCTCATTTGGCATTTTTCCAAATAAAAAGAAAAATCCCTCTACCATTTCTTAGAGCATAGGTTTACTACTCACAAATTCTATCAGATTTTGTTTTTTTCAAAATATTTTTATTTTGCCTTCATTTTTAAAGGAATTTTTGAGTTATAAAATTCTAGTTTGACAGTTTTGTTCTTCTTTCAGCACTTTAAAGATGTCCTTCTGTTGTCTTCTGGCTTACATTTTTTCTAATGAGAAGTTAGTTTCTATTCTTACCCTTGTGACCCTGTATATACTGTGTATTTTTTTCACTGACTGCTTTTCAGATTTCTTCTTTGCCTTTCAGCCGTTTGAAGATGATATGCTAGATGTGGTTTTCGTTGTGTTTATCCTGCTTGGGTTATGACTACCTTTGATCTCCACATAGATATTTATCACTGAATTTTTGGAAAGTAAGTTGGCTGTGTTTCTGAAAATACTTTTCTGTTCCAATATCTCTCTCTTCTTCTTTTGCAACTCCAATTACACATGTGTTATAATGGTCTTATATTATTCTTCAAACAACTAATGGGTTTTTCATGTATTTTAGTCTGTTTTCTCTCTGTGCTTCAGTCTGGATAGCTTTTGCTGCCCTGTCTTTAAATTGACTCACTGTTTTGTCAGAAGTCTCCATTGTACTGTTGACCATCAAGTCAATTTTTTATTTCCTATATTATCCTTTCCAGCTCAGAATTTCCAGTTAGTAGTATTTTATAGTTAATATTTCTCTGCTGCAATTCCCTCATCTCTTTAGTTATTATGTCTTTCACTTTAAATGCTAAAACAGAGTCTTTGAGGTCCTGTGGATACTTAAAGAACTCAGGGACCTCGATGGTAAACTTTTAAATTTCCACATGACCAGCTGCTCAGGATGATATTCAGATCATGGGCTCCTTTTATCAAACATCTAATTCTTTTAAAAACTGTATGAAGATGAAATCACATACAATGAAATTAGCCATTTTAAAGTTAATAATTCAATGGCATTTAGTACAATCAAAATGGTATACAACCACCATCTCTGTGTAATTCCAATATATTTTTATTACTCCAAAGTAAAACTCTTTACCCATTAAACAGATTCTCCCCATTTCTTCCATATCCCCCATAAACCATAAAACTATGTTCTGTCTCTAAAGATTTATCTCTTCTGGATATTTCATGTAAATGGAATCATATATATGTGATCTATTCTGTCTGGCTTATTTTCACTTAGCATAATGTTTGAAGATACATGACATTGTGAAATGTATCAGTACTTCATTAAATTTATGGTTGAATAATATTTCAACCATAATGAATGAATGAACAATGTGTTTATCCATTCATCTATTAATGGACATTTGGATTACTTTCACCTTTTCACTTGTGTACAATGCTGCTATTAATATGTATGTACAAATACTTGTTTGACAGCCTGTTTTCAATCCTTTTGGATATATTCCTAGGGGTAGAATTATAGGATTAGGTGGTAGCTTTATGTTTAACTTATTGAGGAACTTCCAAACTGTTTTCCATAATGGCTGAAAAATTTTACATTCCCACAGCAATATATGAGGATTCCAAATTCTTTACAGCCTTGTTAACATTTGGTATTCTCCTTTTAAAAAAAATTTAGCCATACTAGTGGGAAGAAAGAGGTACCTCATTGTGGTTTTGATTTATATTTGAATAATGATTAATGATGTTGAGAATCTTTTCAAGGGACTTGTTGGCTATTTGCTTATCTTCTTTGCAGAAATGTCTACTTAAGTTTTCTATCCATTTTTAAATAGAATTGTTTGTCATATTGTTGTTGAGTTGTGAGTGTTCTTTATACGTTCTTGATAATAGAACCCTACCAAATACATAATTTGCAAATATTTTTCCCATTTTGTAGGATTTTTTTCTCTGTCAATAATGTTTTCTGATATACAAAAGTTTAAAATTTTGATTAAGTCCAATTTACCTAATTTTTCTCTGTTGCCTATGTTTTTGACATCATATCTAAGAAACCACTGCCAAATACTAGACCATAAAATTTTTCCTTCATGGTTTTTGCTTTTATTTTTCAATCATTGATCAATTTTGAGTTAATTTCTTTAATATGGTGTGAGGTAGGGTTTCAGTTTCTTTTTTTTCCATATGGATATCCAGATGTCCCAACACAATTTTTTGATAAGAATATTCCTTATTTTTTGAATGGTTTGGCATCCTTGTTGAAATCAATTGGCCATAAACATAAGGATTTATTTATATACTCTCATTGTATTCCACTGGTTTATATGTCTGTCCTTATGCCAGTACCATACTGCTTTGATTAATGTTGGTTTATAATAAGTTATAGTAGGAAGTAACAGTCCTCCAAATTTGTTATTTTTGTATTTGATTTTGGCTCTTCGGTACCCCTGGCAATTCCACAACTATTTGAGAATCAGCATTTCTGTTTCTGCAAAGAAGGCTGCTACAATTTGTATAGGGATTAGATTGACTCTGAAGATCACTCTGGACTGCCCAAACTAACATCTTAAGGAAAAAAAAAAAAAAAAAAAAAAAAAAAGACCGGGCCTAGTTGCTCATGCCTATAATCTCAGCACTTTGAGAGCCCAAAATGGGTGGATCACTTGAGGTTAGGAGTTCAAGACCAGCCTGGCCAACATGGCAAAATCCCATCTCTATTAAAAATACAAAAATTAGCTGGGTGTCGTGGTGCACGCCTGTAATCCCAGCTACTTGGGAGGCTGAGGCATGAGAATCTCTTGAATCCAGGAGGCAGCAGTTACAGCAAGCTGAGATCGCACCACTGCACTCCAGCCTGGGTGACAGAGTGAGACTCTGTCTCAAAATAAATAAATAAATAAATAAAAAGAAAAAAGAAAAAAAAAATGTTGACATGTTAAGAAAATTGTCTTCATAACACAGGATGTCTTCCCAATTTATTAGGTTTTAATTTCTTTCAGCAATGTCTCATACTTTTCATTGTATAAATCTTTCTCCTCATTCCTTAAATTTATTCCTAGAATTTAATTTTTGACTATTATTATACATTGATTTGTTTTCTTAATTTTATTATCAGATTTCTTATTATTGGTATATATAAATAACTTACTTTTGCATGTTTAACTTTTACCCTGCAATTTTGTTAAATTCATTAATTAGATCTGGCAGCTTTTCTTGTGGATTGTTTGAAATTTTTTATATATATAGGATTATGTCATCTGTGAATAGAGATAGTTTTACATACTTTGCAAGTTGGATACCTTTTATTTCTTTTTTCTACCTAATTACTCTGGCTAGAATTTCTAGTACAATGTTGAATACCAGCAGTTAACATGGGCATCTTCTAATCTGAGGTGGAAAAATTCAGTTTCTTTTTTTTAACATTGATGTTAGCTATGGATTTTTCACAAATGCCCAACTGTCCATTTGATTAGCAATGTTTTAAATCTATTTTTTGCAAAGGCTCCATTCCTTCTCATGTGTCATCACTAAAAGGTCTTTTTCTTTAGCTTGTATTCAGGAAATGTTTTGGCAGAGATTTCCTTGAACACCAGTACTCAGTCCATTTACAACTCTGCTTTAGCCATAGCTTTCTGCTTGTACTGAGCCCAGAGATCAACCAAAGATGAAAGCTGAGGGTTTTCTCAGGTCCTTTCTGAACATGCATCCAATCCTAGGCATGTATGTGGCTTTGTACATTCTCCAATACACACGGATACATTTAAATGCCCTAATTTTCCAAAGAAACTCTCTTCTCAGATTTTACTCCCAGACTTCAGACTATAGATTTTATATCTCAACAATAATGTATTGTCCCAGATTGTGGCAGGTTTTTCATTTGCCATATAATGGTTTTTGGGCAGTGAACCTGGCTTTTCTGCCATTAAGTGTGTTCCAAGTTAAGCAAAACAAAACAAATCCTTTGAGTCAATCCTTCAGATGTCCACAGTTTAGAACAAGTGAATGCAATCATTTACATGACTCTCTTCTATGTCAAAGAAGTCATAGAAATGTCTTATTCAAGAATGTCAGACAGTTGATACCAATACCTGAGACCTCTCCCCTAATATAATAGCTGAAACCATTTATCACACAGCTAAACTCTGACCTTATTTGGCTTTAATATTTTATATCTAAAATGCCCACTTAACTTCATGTATCCATATGTCCTCAATGATGTTACCTAAACTATATACTGTAACTGTATTCATTTCACACTCATATTCTTGTTCCTATTCTCACAACACAAGAATTCAGTGCATTATACCTTTAAGAAAACATAATCATCACTTTATTTTTATTCAATCACCCGTCTTATTTCTATAGGTCTTTACAGAGAAGGTGAGTCTTATTTTCAAAATTAGTGAGCAGAAATGTCTCTTAAAATAAAGTTTTATCTGTGCAGTTCTTCCTGTAAGCATTATTTTAAAACTGTAATTTGGTAGAAAAATTTCTACAGAATGAGGTGGATCTAGACTTCCCATGCTGGTTCCCAAGCTCCTTTTGTGATTCTGTACTTTGGCACCTTTCCAAGGATCACACTGAGACATCTTACCTGGTTTATAATGTGTTTATAGTTTTAATTTTTTATGAGCTTAGCCATGGGGACCTCCTAGAAAATGAAGATCTCATTTAGGGCATAAATTGCTTCCTCCTTTAAGGACTCAAGAAGACTTTCCTTCTGCCAGTTTTCTCCTCAGTTCACTTCACCTAATTTGTTCAGCAAAAGTTTATGTGCAAATATTATGTCCAAATCACCCTGGGGGAGGGGCAGTACACAGTCTGGAAATAATAGAGAATTAATCTAATTGTTGAAGTATTAAAACGGCCATAACCACCTAAGGTGAGAGAATTAGTTTCAGTAGCTACTGTGACTAGAGATCAAGTGATAATTCAACCTCATAAAAGAGTAAAAAGCAGCATCAATTTATTTCTGCTGCATTAGTACAGTGAAAATAAATACCACAGAGTACGATAGGTATACTTTAAACAGAGGTCATTTGACCCACCCACCTAACATGAGGCTAAATGCCAGCCTAAGAACTCTAACAGAATACACTTTGAGGGGTTGGAGATTCCATGTTTGTAGTGAGTTCTAGAATCAAAGCTTAATGTCATTAAAGTTTTACGTGCTGCTTATATTTCTCTGTATCTTTCCATGCAGGTGTGACCTAGTGGAAAAGTTAGACAAAAGTGAAAACAATCTTATTACAACTTCCCATCTATTAGTTTCAATTCTATGTTTGCAGCTTCCACCTAGAAAATGCTATCCATAGATAAAACTTCAGCCCTAAAATGTTTGAAGTCAGCTGGCATGTCCCAGCCCCCTCTTCTTTCTCTTTCTTCAAAATGAAAGAAGTCTTGTTTGTTGTGAGATAAGTGATCTGTACATATGGAGGGAAAAAGCAGTCTCAGTTCCTGGCTATCATGTATCTCAAATACATAGAGGCAAAGCACTAGCATGCTTATAGAGTGACCCTATAGCAAAATGGGCTTCTGAGTGTGCTGCTGGAAAGAGCGAATTGTCCCAAATGCATGCTCACCCCTAACTTTTGAGGGGAAGAGTAAAAGGCAGAGAAGAGAGCCTGCTTTCCAGTGATGCCAGCAGACTGGCTTTCCAGTGATGCCAGCAGACTGAACTTCTTCCACAGGCCCTCCCCCTTCCTTGCCTTGATGACCCTGTAATGGATGTGGTTTATTATAGGCATATGCCTTGGGTAACAGTCATTTTGATTAAGCTATAAACCTACCCTCTCATGAGGAGGAAATGGTCAGGCTTTCAATTCCTGTGGAGAAAACAGACTACAGGGCAAGACAATTTAGTTTAAATAATTTAGAGATACCCAGTGAGAAGATTACCCCCTAAATATTTAAGATCTTGAAGGAACAAGTCATTCCTAGTTGTTCAATGTTTTCTTTCTGGGAGAATTGCCACGAGGGCAAATGCTGACTCATCGGTGATTCTATTTAAGGTTTTGAGTCTCAGAATTTAGACTCTGGGCACAATCACAGTATTGGAAAACAAGATGGCCAAGATTCTTCTTGTCTGATGTCTCCAAAGAAATGGATCTCTTTTCTACAGATAACTGTGTATCCTGTGAGATATAATATTCTGGTGTGTGATGTGTGCCAGTATCTGCACACTCTCTGAGTAAGAGCCTGAAAATTATCATATGCAATTTATTGATTAATGAAAGCACATTTAAGGAAGGCTATGTTATGCCAAGTGTAGTAAGATTTTAAAAAATACAAGAAACTCTCACTATTTCAAAAGCATGCTCTCTGATCAGTGAATCTGACTGATGAATAATTTGAAACATAAGCTGAAAACATTATGAGTAGGTAAGACACATGAATTAGGATTGAGCTGAGGCTTGAGTGTGGGTAAGAGTTGGAATAAATAAATGAAGAGAGAAAATTTTCCATGGTGGGACATATTAGGACTAAGAATTGTCATGTACCCTTCCTTCTCTCCAGAGTCCTGATACATGGAGGATGCCCATAGAGCAACAATCTAATAAGCGAAGGTTAATATATTTAAGCAAGTACCGTGTTCCTCCAAATACAGTTGGTCAAATTTGCTTAATACTGATGCTAAAGCTGGCTTTCTACTCCTAAATTAGGGACAACCTGTCTTCCATGCAGTCCTGGCCTCACTTCCTCATCAGTGAGAATGGAGAGTAGGGGATTCTTCTGGCAGCCACCGTGAAGGGTGTTTTCGTGCAAGAAGAAGAGCACACACCACCCTTGGATATAAGACACAGAATAAGAAGCACAAAGCCAGGTTGCTGGCAGTAGGCAGAATAAGTATACTTACTAATAAGATACCAGTTTTATTCCCAAGAAGAGAGGACAGCAAGTGTGTATTGGAGTCAGAATTCAATAAACACTGTAAAAAGGTAGAGTATTCAAAATTTTTAAAGTGATGGAGATTTTTAGTTTCCCCTGCTTTCCTGTCCACTTTCCCCACCATTAAGGTTTAAAACATGAAGCTCCTTGTGTCATAGGGAAAGAAAGTATTTACAAGAGCTCAATGTACACATATGAATCTCAAAGCTGACATCTTTGCAACTAAAATCTTAAAAAGCCTGAAATCTTAAAAATCAGCATGTTGGTGGCTCACGCCTGTAATCCTAACACTTTGAGAGGCCGGGACTGGTGGATCACGAGGTCAAGAGATGCAGACCATCCTGGCTAACATGGTGAAAACCCGTCTCTACTAAAAAAAAAAAAAAAAAAAAATAGCCAGGGGAGGTGGTGGGCGCCTGTAGTCCCAGCTACTCGGGAGGCCGAGGCAGGAGAATGGTGTGAACCCGGGAGGCGGAGCTTGCAGTGAGCCAAGATTGTGCCACTGCACTCCAGCCTGGGCGACAGAGCCAGACTCCATCTCAAACAAACAAACAAATAAACAAAAATCAACATCTTAATCATTTAAAAATCTGATATCTCAGCTTCATGAAACGGAACAGAGTAGGATCAGTGCAGTAGAAAGAAGCACTACAGAGTGGGAAAGGCGCCCCTGAAACACGTCATCAGGGTCCTTCTGAGATGAAAGCACACGCCAACCTGAGAACCCTTAATAGAAGAAACTGTGAGGGACTGAAGGCTCCATGATTTTTCTAATAAGTTCCGGAGCCAAAGCTTAATGTCATGATAAGTTTTATTTGCTGCTCATATCCCTTTGATTGTATCTGTAAAGAGAATAAATAATGTATTTATCTGTTCATAATTCTCTCCATAGTTATTTGTTGGTAGAACTTAGAGTATAAGAAAAGTGAGCTTCCCCCAAAAAAACAAAAACAGACGGTCTTGGACAAGGAAAATAAATGTCATGGGAAACAGAAAAGAGAAGAACAGAGAAGGGAATAAGTGTATCCTGCTAACCCCTTCAAGCTGAAACTCCAGAAACTGGAATGCCAACGGTGATATTAGAAACAAGTACACAGGTTAGGGCACATGAGAGTATAGGCACTCATGCTTCTCTTTGTCAGGGAAGACTGGGGAGCTTTCTAGTTCTTTTGGACAATCTCCATGACTAACCTAAGCCTGTGAGTATGGTGGAAAAGAAATGAATAAGGGAAGAGACTAGGCAGAAAGAAGGTCATATGCATTGCCTTGAGAGTCTCCCTCAGCTCCCTGGATTAGGGATCAGGAAATTCCTGCTTGCATCCAGTCAGTACTTGTAAGCTGGCTGAGTTGGGAGCTGTGGGCCTGCTGTGGGCAGCTACTGTGGAGGCTCTTCACAGTCCCAAAGCAGAGTGGACCACATGGCTAAGACATGCAGATCACAGGCAAGAACTGACATGGGGAAGAAGCACAGGGCCTTGAAAGTCCCAAGAGTGCAGACTGCGAAGTTCACCAGTTAATTCTACATCTGCTAGCAAAACACTGAGTATTACATAGGACAAAGGCCATCTGGCCAGAAACCAGCGAGACCCTGTGGCAGAACAAATTTTGCATGTAAACTAATTAACCTTTGATTTTTTATTAAAAATAGACATGTAGAGTTTCCCCAGCAGCCAGTCACTACTGTGGTATGAGAGAAGAGAAGAGAGTAATCCCCAGTTCCAGTGGGACACTTGAGTTGGCCTATACAGGCTCATGAGAGCCAACTGGCACACACTTCTAAACTCGACTTTCAGTGCCATCATGATGGTAGCCTGAAGTCAGTCATAATGGGATAATTTACACCAGGGAAAATAGCAAATGCTGAAAATCAGGATTGTTTTCCCAGAAGTGAGCTGATTTTTAAACTTTTACCAGCATACCACTGTGTAGTCCTCATACTTAAGGCAGAAATACGAGAAGAGGAAAAGAGTTTTCTTCCTCATAACTGTTGCATCAGCAAGTACATGGAGAAATGGTTGCTGGGAGTAACTTGTTTAAACCAAAAATAAAATCCCAAGGCCCCCCAACAATTCCACCCCCTACTCCCATGGACTGAACAGACTCCCTCTGGACCAAGGGGACCTCAGAGAAACCTGAAAAACAAGTTTTTTCCTATGAAAGGAAGGGAGGTCAGTCCTCAGACAGGTCTTGTTATACTCCCTTCCTTTGGAACATTCGTCACAATTGACCTGCACTACCATTAAAATAGAGATCATAAGATATAAATTCTTTGTGGCAATAAGATACCCAGCTCCAATTTGACTCTGTCATAGCATCACATGACAGATAACTGACCCTGAAGAAAATAAAAATATTTTATACCAAAATATATTGATTTGACACATTTTGAAATGGCTCTGCAATGCCATCTTTTGTGGGGAAACTTGACATCTGTAGAGTCTCCATAAATGTAGCTGGGTATTTCCTAGATTTAGGAAAGATTAACTAAGAGCCTGACACTTTCTAGGTCTGAAAAGGGACATTTACCATCTTATTCTCTCTGAGGGCTGCTACCTATGAGAGTTCATCTACATAACAAGAACTTTGGCTTTGGCAACCCTCTTTATCTTACTTAGCTCAAGCATTTCTTTCTACTGACTTCAAGTCTTCAGACAAAACTTAACTCTTTCAACCAACTATCAATCAAAATCTTTGAACCCACCTATGATCTGTAACCCACCTCTGTTCAAGATATTCTGCCTCTTTAGGCTGAACCAATATACACCATGGATTGATTTATGATTTTTACCTACAATAGCTGTCTCCCTAGAATGTGTAAAATCAACCTGTAACCTGACCACCTTGCCTTGGGCACACTTTCTCAAGACCTCTTAAGACTGATTTTTGTGCCATGGTTACTCATGTTGGCTCAATATAAACCTCTTTAAATATTTCACAGGGTCTGGATTTTTTCATCAACACTTGAAAAAGAAAAGTAAACAACTTATTCTAACTAGGATATAAGATAATAATCCTAAAAGATACAAAAGTGTAGAAAGTGTTAGATTTCAGAAAACTTCCAATGCCAAGTCAAAGAGACTGGCCTTTACCTCTTTATCTTAAGAAAACTTAAAAGATTTTGTGGGGGCCAGGCATGGTGGCTTATGCCTGTAATCCCAGCACTTTGGGAAGCCAAGGCAGGCAGATCACAAGGTCAAGAGATCAAGACCATCCTGGCCAACATGGTGAAACCCCATCTCTACTAAAAATAACAAAAATTAGATGGGCATGGTGGCATGCACCTGTAGTCCCAGCTACTAGGGAAGCTGAGACAGGAGAATTGCTTGAACTCAGGAGGAGGAGGTTGTAATGAGCCGAGATAGCACCACTGCACTCCAGCCTGGCGACAGAGTGAGACTCCGTCTCAAAAAAAAAAAAGAAATAAAAAAAGATTTTGTGGAGAAGAATGGCATTATGAGAAGGTTACCCCTTTTAGATAATCAAGGTGGATGAAGTCATGTATAGAAGATAATATTTGTAGAAACCACAATCATAGATTCTGTTAGATTGTATATAGTGCACCCTTGACATAAATAACTCCATCTTAGAAAAAGACTCTATCTTACATTTCATGGGGCACTTTGCCAACAATGACAAGACATTTTGCTTAATGTATAAATAAATAAATACTGCATCCAACCAGATAAGGACATAAGCATACTCTTCCACTATCAGTCTTTACTAAGGGACTCTGTGACCATAAAAAGAGCTGGACTTTAGTAGCTTCAAACAGCTATCTTAACTGACACCGTCTTGCTGTAACTCACGATAAGAACGTGACATCTGTCACTGAAGGCTCACAGTGCCCACATCAAAGACTCTTCCTTACAAGACCAACAAACCACTTGGCCTAGACCAGGGGATTCTTTTTGTCTTCATTGTTCTGCCTGGACTGGTCCGTTAACCTTTTCTCTTGATGTTAAATGTTATTTTGCTTGTTGTGGGATGTTTAATCTGTAACATTTATATATTGATTGAGTATACTGTTATGTACAGTTTACAATGGCAACTGACTTGTGGTGTGGCTTCAACCTGGGTACCTGCAGGTTTGACCATACAGTGAATGGGAAGTACTAAGGAGAATTGCGTCGTTGGGAACTCCATGCAGCTCATGGCTTTTGTGACTGAAATAGCATCAATAAAAGTCCGACACTGTGGAAAGACACAAACATTTGTGGGCCTGGTTATCTCTGACCTTGCACTCCTCACAAGAGACAGTATGAGAGTGAATGGAAAAAGGAGTGAACAATGATATGGAGACTAAACAGAAAGAGAGAAAAATAGTTTAAAAAATAGAGATATAATAACCAATGCTTGATAAATAGCTTGATCTACATACATTCCATATAGTCTTATTTTCCTACTGAGATTACTTTTCCTAGGTCAAATTTCAGATTACAGCTGCTTCAAAGCCAATGCGTCAAGCAGATGAACTTCCACCAGAGTCACATGGGGTGATTATAATGCAGATTTCCAGGTTCCACTTTAGACCTAATGAATCAGAATCTCTAGAGATGGGCTTTAGGGATCCGTGTTTTAACTGCCACTCCTGGGAAATTTGCATGCACAGCAAATTTGAGATCAGCTTTCCCAATTTAGTCATTGTGTGGTCTGGTATTTTAAATATATGTGATGCCCAAATGAGATTTGCCAGAGTGAGAAGGAGCTGTGGGGTATAACGGCATAACTGCACAATACATATGGTTAATGTAAGTTTAAAATATGGGGTTTCACCTTATTAACTTCATTGGCCACGGACTGCAGGTTTAAACTTGTCTCTTTCAGGAAGTTCCTCCATTTTTTTCTCTTTCCAGTTCATAGACCTCTTTCTTCAGGCCTCAGGCGAACAATTTCTTGTTTTTCTGAATTATCTGAATAATTCCACACCTATACTACTGACTGCCTTCAGCAGACTCCCTCACCCATGACGAGGTTGGAAAATGACCCTCGTGGGCTTTGGGAGGAGGATTCATGGTGTGACTGGCTCCAGATTCAGAGCACAGTGAGTTTGACTAATGCTCTGATACTCATTAGCTTTATGACCCTAAGCTAACAAATTTTGAACCTCAATTTTCTCATGTATGGAATGGAGGAGAAAAAATAACTTTTTAAATGAGACTACTATGGTGAAGGTGCCTAATACAGAATTTTTTTTTTAATTCTAATTCACATTTTTCTAATTTTCTTGGAATCCAGATGAAAACTAGTATTCTGACAGCAATCCTATTGACAAGGCAGAGTTCACTCATTATTTCTCAGGGGACACATTTCAGGCAGCCATTTCATCAGTATGTCCTCAGTTCCCCTCTCTTTATGCTTACAGCATTTGGGAGAAGCCTATTCTCACAGCCCTTCTTCTCCTATTAGCTCACCCTCCCTTCTTCAAAGTGTTTCTCACTCTTTTGTCAGTTCCCCTTACTCTTTTCAAACCCTAACACCATCCGCAGGTCTGACCTGGTCCAGGTGTCTCTTCTCTCCAGAGAGGCTTCTATGTTCTGACAGCCACCACCTGGATTCAGAGATGCGCTAACGTTGACATCCGTCATAAACACAAATACATCTTGATCTTACATTCCCACATTCGTACTCCTGCTTAAGCCCATAGGCCCTTTCCAGTGAAGGAGTTTTGCTTTCTTTGAATTTGTTTCTTCTCCATAGCACTTTTCCTGACAAAATCCCTCTTCTCCCAGGACCCACTGTCTCCACTCTTATCCCATAGGACACTCTATTGCTCTGGTTCACAAGGGTTTACTGCTGAGACAGTGACTCACATCATGTTTCTCTGATGAGAAGAAATTGCGGCCTCGGGGCTTTGCTTTCTTCTGTATTCGTGTCTCTCCAGTGTGAATGTTCATATTACTTCCACAGAGTTTTTTTCCATCTGAAGTATTCATAGTGCTCTTTGAAATACCTTAAAGAAGGCAATGAAGAAATACGGCACTTTTTCTGGTACACTGATTTTATTTGAAGATTAGGAAATAGGGGAAAGTATGAAAAACAAGTTAAGCAATGCCATGAGTAAATGATTTAAATAACATTTAATTTAGGTATACTTGATTATATTTTGGCTTAGATCCAGGCAGAACACAAATGGCATAATCAAATGGTGAAGCTGAGGAGAGGTTAATAAAGAACTACTCACAGAGGAGTGAGCAGAACTAAGAGAGACCAACAAGAGGCAGTGAATCACCCTGAGTGCAGGGATCCATTGCCTCCTCTGGACTTGAAGGAGTCTAGGATGATCTGCCGCAGCTGTAACAACCAGCCATCCATCTGTAGCTATGACACTTGGCAGAGGGTCTGTTGAATCTGTAGCCCATCAACGAGGGAGCAAAGTGAATAAATAACCTGGCCTCTCTATCCATCTCCACTCTCATCTCCCATTGCCTGTTAGTCAAATCTAACCATAAACCAGTGGGCAAGAGAGGCCTATTAATGCAATTGATAGAGGCTGATGATGGGCCCTGGACCAGAAAGGAGAATGAAATCAAGGAAGAGCAGACAAAGGATATCCAGCCCAGGGCAGGAAGGAAACTCATACCAAGTTTTAAACTGAGGCAAAACTGAGCTTGAAAAACACTTATTTTGGCTCATCATTATGTTCTGAAAGATAATTGAGGGTACTCTGCTTATGAGACACCTAACAAAGAGTTGAAAAGCAAGGTTTGAGCAAAATAAAATATTTTAGGTGTTTACAAAAATGAATCATTTTATTTTATTTATTTTTGAGACAGAGTCTTGCTCTATTGCCCAGGCTAGAATGCAGTGGTGTGATCATGGTTCACTGCAACCTCCACCTCCCAGGCTTAAGTGATTCTCCCGCCTCAGCCTCCCGAGTAGCTGGATCTACAGGCATGTGCCACCATACCCAGTTAATTTTTGCATATTTAGTAGAGATGAGTTTTTGCCATGTTGTTCAGGCTGGTCTCGAACTCCTGGTCTCAAGCAATTTACCTGCCTCGGCCTTCCAAAGTGCTCGAGCAACAGGCATGAGCCACTGCACCTGATCATAAATTATTTTCATAGTGAAAGCCATACTTTTCACAGGTCTATCAAGGAATTTCATGCCTTTTGGTGCCCCAAAGTTACACATACAGTGTCCCTGTTTCACCATGTTACCTATACCCAGCACCATCTATGAGGCTATGACAAAAAGAAATGACTCCCAGATGTTTTGTGGAATCCATTCTAGACAGCTATTCTATCCCTTCAAAATGGGTTCTATGTCAGATTCATTTGGGAAACCTTAGCTATTGCATCTCTAGTTTGAAGATTTATAAAGTGGTCAGAATTCTAAAAATTCTTAGACCCTCTGGGGGGACCAGAAGACTGTTTTAGTTTCTGAAAGGATACCCACCTGGGTTTCAGACTAAGATCTACTTGACCGGCTGAGTGGCTTTTAGCCATGCATTTAATTTCTTGGAGCTTCATTTCTCCACACATGAAATGAGGACACTTATTTTATTTTCCTCATTGAATTAGGGTAAAGAAATAAATGAGAAAAATTTTCAGGTGGGCATTGATACAAGTATTCAAACATAGCAGCCAGTAGTAGTAGTAATAGCAATGTATATTCATCAGTATTGTCTTCATTATCATTGCTGACTTAATTTAGCATCATATAATACAGTTTTCCAAAACAACTTGAGCAAATCACCCTCCGACTGTAGGTTAGGATCACATGGAAATGGTATACTGTGTTGAGACGTCATACTTGGGGAAGTCTGACCTGATTTTTCTTTCCCATAGAAGGCAGTGCGTCTCAAAATAAATAGTTTCTTCATCCTCTGTCACCTGGGAATTTTGTTCAAATGCACATTCTGACTTAACCAGTCAGAGGTAGAGCCCAAAGTTTTTCATTTTTAACAAATTCCTAGGGAGTGCTGATGCTGCTGCAGCTGGTTATTATTTCCTGGTTCCTGCTTTAATTTATTAGGCATGAGATAGGCTTGATCCACCTGAGATTAGACAAATAGATGGGTTTTGTTTTTGTTTTTGTTTTGTTTTGTTTTTTACAGCTGTTGATCCCACAAAATTGAACCTCTCTGGCTCTGGGACTTAGAGTTGGAGGGTAGGGTTTGAATATGTGGATTAAAATCAAGGGAATAAGTCACTCTGAGCAGCTGCATAATGTTATAAGATCTGGGGAAGTACAAGAAGGTCACAAAAAGGAGAGGAAAGACGTGTCCCAGAGATAGCCTGTAACCAGTGTATCATATTTCCCTGAACAATCAGCCTTCATTTTAAGAAAAAAACCCATATGCCTTCCAACACTCACCACAAAGTCCTCACACACCACCCTTCCCTATAAGCAGTTTCATCACAACAGTTTTTAAAGTATCCATCTCACAATCACTTAAAAAGCAGTCGATATTATGCATTTTCTGCATTACCCTAAAAATCACACTAATAATTAATGTATGACTTCCCAGAAACTGAGATCATCCCCTTCGATGTTCAGAAGACAAAGTCTATTAGCATTTTCCTCACCTTGCATCATGATGGCCTTTCCCACTTGCAAATGGAAAGCAAGGGTCATCATGTGCACATATGCGTAAACACTAACCCAAACTGCTGTGATTTTAGTGATTTTAATAATAGAAAAAAATATATAAAAAACCTGATGGCACAGTCATTTATTTTCTGCTAACATGCAAAGGAAAAAAAAAAAGATGATTTCATTCAGAATTAAACACCCAGGCTTTGTGCATTGCTCTTTTCTATTTTAAATCTGAAGTCAGTGACATCTCTGTCTCTTCAGAACATGTTAAGGTATTTTCCTTGTAATTTGTTGAAGCTGGAAGAATAAGCTTCACACATGCTCCCTGCCAAACAACCTCCTCCCCTCATGTTTTCCAAGATCTGGTGAGGCTGTAACACATGGTGACAAGGAGTAAAGTCTCTAGGGTTGGACAGAACAGAGTCCCAGTGACCCCTCCCTAGTTATATGACTTGGGACATGTTACTTCACCACAGTAAGCCTGAATTCTCTCATCTATAAAATGGCAATAATAATATAGCCCCCATCTTAGTGTTTCTCCAACTATGACAAGTTTGCTAGTGAAACAGTATTCACTGCCTGAGGACAAAAGGCGTTATTTATCAAGTGAAAAATGTATTGACTGAAATGTCATTGTAATGAGATGATATAGGAGAAAGGAGACTCTCTCAGTGGAGGCTTCCTAGTGATATTTATAAGGATTTTTATTAGCTTTTATGTGCAGTTCCTGACCATTGCTCCACAATCCAATTTATGTTAAATACGTTTTTGTCTTATCTGAGTTGTAGATATCCTTCAGGATATCTATTCCCTGAAGGCTTTATAATCTCCACTCATTACATCTATAGAGACTTTATTTAACAAATGCTTTCAAACTCATAATCTAGTCAAAAAAAGAAGGAAAGAAGGAAGAGAGAGGAAAACGTTTACTAAGTGCCTAATTATCTCTCATATAACCTCATTTTTATTTATTCTTACAACATTCTGATTAAAACAGCATTAATATCCTTTCTTCCATTCTTTCTTCCTTCTTTCCTTACATCCTTTTTTTCTCTTTCTTCTCCCTTCTTCCTTTTTCCCTTCCTTCTTTCTTTCCTTCCTTCCTTCTTCTCTCCATTTATTTCTTTATCTTCTTTATTCATCAGAGAATTCTCAGACCAAGTGAGACAGATAACTATATAGGTCCTAAAACCAATAAAACTTGGTGTCAGAAGGTACATGCAAGTGTGTAGAAAATTCAGAGCCCATGCTCTGTTTACCAGCTCACATTGCATACTAAGTAAAGACACATTCCTGTATTTCATGTGAATGGGCCAATGGGACTCCAAGGGAAGTCATTTCTGCTCCATCTATGTATATACTTAACTGCCAGGCTCCTGAGGATCAGTTCCCTCTAGTAGGAGGTATCTGGAACCACAGAGGAATTTCTGTAATGATATTTCCATTTTTCTGGAAAGAAGATGTTGTCACTATACACAATGAAACCCAACAATTCTGCATAACGTCCAAGGGGTACAAAATAGTAATCAGAATGGCAGAATGAGACAAGGAAGCCTTTTAAAAAGAAGTGAATTTTGTACAAGGAATGTGCTAATTGGCCCTGGAGTGTGACTGACCAATAACAGCAATTGACTTGGAAATACCTGAGGGCCTCACCCTTCAATCCCGCAAGAGCTTTAACATTCATCTTCTTGACAGACTGGCACAGCCAATTAACTTTCTCCTCTGCTCCATGAGATGTGATTGTACGACCTCAAATAGAAGAAAAGAAGCCAGCTTTTAATCATCTTCTCTATGTCAGGTAACATACCCTATGCTACTTACATTGTTTTAATTAATCCTCACAATTCCCTTATTAAAATAAGTCCTGCTATTTCTGTTTTACAAAAAAAGACACAATCTCAGAGATAATGTGATGTGCCCAAAGTTTTACAAGTCACAGGCCAATATTTAAATCCAAATTTCTAGAGCTCAAGAGCCTTTATTATTTTCACTACATCATTTCACCAAATAGTAGTTGTGGTCTTTCACATAAGAGTGAGAAACCTTTGATTTGCATCTGAAGCCATGTGCTACCAAGTTTGAGATCAGGTGATTTTGAGCCATCTATCTATACACACATAGTTCCCCACTTTGGTAACCAAGAACTCACTATCATTGGAGAAGCTTAGGGAATAATCTGAGCCCCGAGAGAAGAAGTTTTCTTTGGACCAGAGTTTCTCAGAAGTCAATTGTCTATAAACCTTCTTCATTTTTTTTTAACACCTACACATACCAACTACACCAATATTTGTATATTATTTCTTTTTTAACTCAAATTATTATGTTTTAAGAGCACACTTTATATCACCAGCACAAATAGAATCAGCATCAATTAATTAATTTTATATTAATGAAAATCTGGGTTACCCCTTAAATTATCATCTTTATCATCAGGAAAATGTTTACCAAGTTTTAGAAAATACTGCTCTAGGCAAAGCCAATCCATACTACCAATAAATCACAACTATTAACTTATTCGAATCTGTTATTAATGGAGCTGCTCAGCTGGTATAATTCAGTGTTCTGGAATGTAATCCTATTTGGGACCTCTGCCCTTTTTTGTCTTGTTTTGTTTTTAATTAACACATAATAAGCGTACATATTTATGGGGTACAGGGTGATGTTTTGATGCATGTAATGATCAAATCACTATACAACGTGCCACTTTTAAATCACATTTTAGCCTCTGAGATCGTGATGAAATACAGTCTTCTTTTTCTTTTTCTTTTTTTTTTTTTTTTTTTTTGCTAATAGCTTTATTAAGATGAAATTCAAATGCTTAAAAATTGACTCATTCAACAAGTATAATTCACACAGTTGTGCAATTATCACCACAATCAATTTTAGAATATCTTCATCTTCATCGAAAAAAAAAAAAAAAAAAACCTGTACTCTTTCATAGTCACCGTCATTCTCCCATCTCTTGCAGCCCTAGGCAACTGCTACTCTACTTTCTGACTCTACAGATTAGCCTATTCTGGATATTCAATATAAGTTGAATCATACTATCTGTGACCTTTTGTGTCTGACTTCTTATACTTAACATTTTTAAGGATCATCCATGTTGTAGAATGTATCGCTACTTCATTCCTTTTTATTGCTGAATAATATTTTGTTGTGTGGAAATTGTATTTTGTTTATCTACTCATCAGTTGGTGGGTGTTTGAGTTGTTTCTGCTCTTTGGCTATCATGAATAACGCTGCTGTAAACATTCCTGTAAAAACATTTGTGTGTATGTATGTTTTCATGTGTTTTGAGTTTATGCCTAGGAGTGGAATTGCTGGCATGATGAAGAGCTTTAACAGTGTTTGGGGTTCTGTTTTAAATTGCCTTTTTGACCTCAATTTAATGACTCAAAGAAATGATATTTGCCTTCACCCATTCATTATGAAACTAGCCAAACAAGTCCTGCACATTTACCACAGACCGGTCTTTCAAGGCAGAGATGGGATCATAATCATAAATAGAGACTAAAGAATCTGGATTCTGCCACCAACCAGCAAAATGTTCATGAGCCAATGACTTTACCTGCTAGCCTCCATTATCCTTATTTGGAAAAATGAAAGGATTAGATTTGTCATTGCCTGACATCCTTCCTCACTTTAATATTCTGTAATTTTATAAGCATATATGAAAGTATTTTGACAAGTTAAAGGTAGTTTTAAAATATAAGCCGTCATTATCACATATTGCCTCCTTGCTGAGAAGTGGCTGTGTCCTATGGTGAAATAACATCAGCATTCAATCTTAAGGAAAAGTATGCCCAAAATAGACCATTTTCTCAAAAAACAAGACCATATTCTCATGTAATTCTTAGGTGCTTATGGGACTTCTCAAAGGATGAGAAGATATATGTATTTTTCTCTATGTAATTCTACTTTCTTTAACAAAGAAAACACTATAAGGAGAACCCATGTGTTATCCCTAAGCAATATATTTGCAGCACTTCCCTGGTGACATAACTGGCTCTGGAAAGGAACACTGAGTTATGTCCTCTGGGGTAACTGGAATCACAGTGAAATTGTCACACAGAGAACTGAGTTGAAGGCTTGGAGAAAATGTGCACTGTAGCACAGAAAATTTTAAAAGGTACAATTAACTATGTGATAAACACAAAGAATACACTTTTAGCAACATATGTCAGTATGATTAAGCTTAGAAATCCCAGGTAGTTCAGTTTCTTGAGTAGTCCCAGTTCACATAGGAAATACATTGAGGTACACTATCTATCTATATAGCGCCGTCACCAATTTAAAACTGGATACGATTATCCCTCATGGTTCTGTGGACTGACTAGTCTCAGTTGTTCATGGTTTCCAACCTAAGTTTCCTTATGAGGTTACTCTCAGATAGTTGGGATCGTCATCATCAGAATGTCAGATATCCAAGATGGCTTGAGAGTTGGCCACTTCATCTCTGTGTTAATACTTTAGTTCAGGAAAATTTATCTTAGATGCCTTTGGCACTTAAAAATTTACAAATTGATGTATATCAATTTTGTTTACATTATTTGATCATCAGGATAGTCCTGTTTAATAAACAAATCAAGAATGAAAAACAGATTCAAATATGCTAATAGTTACCTAAAACTATTATGCATGGCTATGCATAATAGAAAAGTCTCCCAAATTGTTCTATTCTTGGTCCAGTATTCTTTTCATTATAATACCCTATCACTTCTTTGATTCTATGCAACCATCGTCTATTACTGAAAACTTTGATAAAATTGTTTTGACTTTTTGTACCCAAACTTGCCTGTCAATAATGGGCAACAATTGAGCCTATGCAGCCCTCTACAGTCTAGAGTAAGTCAAATCTATCTTATACCTTAGATCTCTTCAAGTGTTTGAAAACTCAGTTGTGTTCTAAGATATCGCTTTCTTCCATTTATCAATTATCTTTATGAATTCTTTTTCTGTCCTTGGCCTATGGGTATTCGTCAACATGTTTTTAACATCTATATTATTTTGATTAATCAAACATGAGATTTTGGGATTGGAATCATATCATTACTTGACAGCAGCAACTGTGTTGATTTCCTATGCCCCATTATCTTCCTTCAGAGTGATGAGATGAGACCCAGATATTACCCTGCATGTGCAAATGATTTTTGTTCTTTGGCACTACGAGAGAGTAATCCTGAAGGTATGAATCTAACAGCTTATATAGGAAGTGCTATATAGTTGCTATTCTTCCCTCGAAAGAGATAGATAAATCTTTGCTCTCTAATATTTTACAGTCTTTTAAGTTATAAACAGATGGCCCCAGAGATTTTATCTCCCTCTGAAATAGAGACATAGCTACTGGAGAGAAAGCTTTTAATATTTCTGGAAGTCTCCATCCAATCACCCTTTAATTACCAGTATTTGTTTTACTTAGCTTTTTTGCTGGGGTTATAATTCTGTAAAAATGTAAAAATATTTTCTCTAGTTCCACATTAGTGTGCTCAGTGGTTAAGCCTTCAGCTCACTGGTCATCTCATCTCATGTAACAAAAGCTGCCAAGTACTTTTCATGCACCAAATACTACATCTTATACACGCTATTGAATCCTCGATCTCTCTTTCAGCACAAGCTACTCCTTCAGCTTCAGATTTCCAATGTACATTTCCAGTTGACATCTCCATGATGTTGTCTTTTGGGCATCTAAAACCCACTGTGTTCAGAAATAAACCACCCACCTTCTCTTCCTAAACCATTCATCCCCATTTTTAGATACTTATGTATTAGGACCCTAGAGTCAAGAACATAAAGAGCCCAATAATCACATTAGTCTTCTCCAATTCACGGGGCCTTTCCTTCCTTTTTTTTCTAAAAATATATATATATATATTCTTAGTACCTACTATGTGTCAGGCACTAACAAGCCAGCAGTGAACAAAGCAATCAAATCCCATGCTCACAAGGAGGGCAGACAGACAGGCAATTGGCAGGTAAGCAAATGATTACACAATATAACAGGTGAATTAAATATTAAAAAGAAAACAATAAAGAGATTCTGGTCTTTCTATTAGCTGTATTACCAGAGTCATATTAGAAAATATTGGTTTTGATCTCTGTCACGAGGTTTGACTTCTGAAACAGAACAACTGAGTCACACACACACACAAAAGCAATGATTTTCAATTCATCAGCACTGATTAAACCTTCCTTAAAAATATGATTCTCACCCAGATATAAAGCAAGATAGAGATGCTTGTGCTTTGAAAGAGCCAGGGTCTGACTCTACCCTCTTTCCCCCATCAGTTCCACTGCACATCCCAAGACGAAAGTGGTCTCTTGCATCCTCAATCCTTGAGTGTCAGTGTAGCATAGGAAGCTAAAGAAATAGTAAAAGAGGTGAGAACAGAGCAGTTTGGGGTTTATAGTTTTTCATACAATTTCTTTGAAGAAATAAGAATTACTGCTTGCTTTATGTTGTGCAGAAAATAACTACATATGAGTGTGTGCTTTTGTAGCCTTGAAAAATCCTTCATGCTTGGGTCTGTTTTCTAGATTGATATTTCCTTGTCGTAGAATCTGAACATCAATAGTTTCTGACATTTTCTTTAAAACACTGAAGCATCTTAAAGTCTAATCTATTTTGCTTCCTCCTGAATTGGATTCTGTCCACTGTGAGAACTGTACATGAGATAAGAGGAAAATTTGGTGAGAAACTTTCTCCACTCATGGTCCAAACAAGTAACTTTTATAAATAGTATTAATTTATGTACTTAATTGACATTAATCAGAAGAGAAATAAAGTAAGTTGATAACTTTAAAAAAAAAAAGTTGGCCATGTTGGCAATATGTGGTCAAGATCTGAGCTTCCTCATAAAAATGACTTTTTTTCTTTACAAACAATATACCATGAGATTTATGCAACAGGGATTTCTGGCCTGAGGAAACTGGTACAAGAGAATTTTTCACAGAGATATATCCATATCTTAAAGAATAGGAATGCAGAGAGAGAACAACATGCAGACACAACACTGCAAAATAATTTTATCTCAGTGGGATCAAAATGTTTCTGTGAAGCTGCTACAGCTTCCCCTCTCAGAATATATTGTTTTGTCCTAAATGCAGAACCACCAAGAAAAAACACTGATGGAGAAAATAGAGGAATCCAAAATAAGCGTGTTAAGTAAGGATTCATAGGAAATGCAAAGAGCAAAATCATAAGGTATATTTTTCTTTTATTTTCCACTAGATTTTATTCCTGAATTCAGATGTCTCCTCTCATATAGATAATTCAACTTTTTAAATTTAAAGTCAGTTTTATTGTAGTAAATATTTTTGGAATTCAAATTCAACAATCACTGGTATTGACCCACAGCAGAGATCAAGAAGGAAATCTATGCTTCCGTCCCCAGTTGGCAATAATGAGATACCCCTCCCCTACTTAGGTGGAGTCCAAAGGCCTAGTGAAGCAACAAGACTTTTATAATTAGCCAGTGGTAATAAGGTAACCTCCACTACATTTTCAGTAGAGACCACATGAAATGTTAGAATTGCTACCCCTACTCAGTGGTAGTAAAAACACTATTCAGTTGTCAACAAACACTAAGGAACCTCAGTCCTTACTGACAACCACCTGACAATAATCATGAAGGACTCACCTTTCTACTGCTGCAGTGTTGTCAGAGAAATAGAGCTAAAACAGTAGTTATTACTAAAATCTAGAGTAATAGCACAAAAACTCCAGGTTTCAATAAAAATGACTTTTTTTATTATGCTTAAGTTCTGGGATACGTGTGCAGAACGTGCAGGTTTGTTACATAGGTATACATGTGGCATGGTGGTATGCTGCACCCATCAACCCATCATCTCCGTTAGGTGTTTCTCCTAATGCTACCCCTCCCCTTGCCCCTCATCACCTGACAGGCCCCAGTGTGTGATGTTCCCCTCCCTGTGCCCATATGTTCTCACTGATCAACTCCCATTTATGAGTGAGAACATGCAGTGTTTGGTTTTCTGTTCCTGTGTTAGTTTGCTGAGAATGATGGTTTCCAGCTTCACCAATGTCCCTGCAAGTACATGAACTCATTCTTTTTCATAGCTGCATAGTACTCCATGGGGCATATGTGCCACATTTTCTTTATCCAGTCTATCATTGATGGACATTTGGGTTGGTTCCAAGTCTTTGCTATTCTGAATAGTGCTGCAATAAACATATGTGTGCATGTATCTTCATAGTAGAATGATTTATAATCCTTTGGGTATATACCCGGTAATGAGATTGCTGGGTTAAATGGTATTTCTAGTTCTAGATCCTTGAGGAATCGTTACACTGTCTTCCACAATGGTTGAACTAATTCACACTCCCACCAACGGTGTAAAAGCATTTCTATTTCTCCACATCCTCTCCAGCATCTGTTGTTTCCTGACTAATAAAAATGATTTTTTATACCAGAACCAAAAATTTCTCAAACAAAATGAAAAGACACAAACAACAGATTACAATACCAAGATGACAGGGATGTTAAAATTATCTAGCAAAAATTTAAAAGCAGTCATCAAAAGAATGCTTTAATGAGTAATTACAAACACTCAAATTAGGTAAAAAAAAAAAAAACTCAAACTAATCAGAGAAATGAGGTCAGAGGGCAAAATACTACTCCCAAAATTGAAGAAAGTGTTTTACCTCTAGGAGATCTACCAGGTCCTAATAGTAAATATCAGAAAAACAATCCATTCATGTTTCTGTCAAGGGATGGAGAAAAAACTTTTCTAAAAAGTAATTTGGAAATATGCCAGAAAATTCTATTCTAACAAGGCCTACTGTCAGCAGAATCTATTTTACCAGAGCTTAATATACCTGAGGTAAAGGAAATACCCAATTCTAGCTTTCTCTAGACTTCCACATGAAGAAAGGAAACTACATAACTCCAGTCCACTCCAGTTCTCCTGTCCCTCCTAGGTGGGATGTGGGGAAAGACTGAGAAGCACTGGTGCAGTACACAGTTCAGGGGCACAGACTAAACAAAAGACTGAGACCTAATAAGAGAGACCTAATATGTATAGAACTAAAAACACCCTCCTTTCCCCCACACACTAATGGCCTATGTATTGCCATTCCTTTTACCCAGTATGCCATGTTTGCCTTACAACAAAAAATTACAAGGCATACTAAAAGGAAAAAAAAAAAAAAAAACACAAAAGAACAGTGAGAAGAGACTGAACAAGCATCAAAATGAGATTCAGATATGGCAGGAATATTAGAATTATTATACCAAAAAATAATTTTAACAGACGATGATTAATGTGCTACAATCTTTAGTGGAAAAAATAAATAGACAACAAGCAAGAACAGATAGATAATGTAAGCAAAAAGATAAAAATTCTAGGAAAGAATAAAAAAGAAATGCTAGAAATCAAAACCACTTTAACAGAAACGAAGAATGCCTTCGATGGACTCATAAGTAGACTGAACACAGCTGAGGAAAGAATTTCTGAGCTTCAGGATATGATAATAGAAACTTATAAAACTAAAAAGCAAAAAGAAGCAAGACTAAAAAAGGACAAAATATCAAGGAACTGTGGGAAAACTATAAAAGGTGTAACATATGCTTCATGGGACTACCAAAGGAGAAGAAAGAGATTTAAAAAACAAAAGGAATATTTAAAAACATAATGACTGAGAATTGCCCCCAAATTAGTGTCAGACACCAAACCACGAATCTAGGATACTCAAAGAACACCAAGTTGGATAAATACTATAACCAACCAAAAAACAAATATCTTGGCATATCGTATTCAAACTATAGAAAATCAAAGATGAAAAAAAAAATCCTTAAAAAGTCCAGAGAGGAAAAAAGTACCTTACCTATAGAGGAGCAAAGATAATAAATACATCTGACTTCTTAGAAACCATGCCAGCAAGAAGAGAGCCCAGTGAAGTATTTAAACTGTTGAAATAAAAAAAAACAAACAAGCAACCAAAACACCAATTTAAAATTCTGTACCCTGTGAAATTGCCTTCAAAAATTAAAAATTGAGAGAATTTCTTGCCACTAGACCTGCCTGGCAAAAAAATGTTCAAGAAGTTTTCAGAGAGATGGCAAAAAATAAAGACCAGAGGCCAGGCATGGTGGCTCACGCTTGTAATCCCAGCACTTTGGGAGGTCAAGGCATGTGGATCACCTGAAATTGGGGTTCAAGACCAGCCTGGCCAACATGGGGAAACCCTGTCTCTTCTAAAAGCACAAAAAAATTAGCGAGTCATGGTGGTGTGTGCCTGTAATCCCAGCTACTATGGAGGCTGAGGCAAGAGAATTGCTTGAACCTTGGAGGTGGAGGTTGCAGTGAGCACCACTACACTCCAGCCTGGGCAACAGAGTGAGACCCTGTCTCAAAAACAGTAATAATAATAATGATATAAAGATCAGAAACTGAGACCTGTATAAAGAAAGGAAAAGCATCAAAAATAAATTAGTGAGGGTTAAATCAACTTTTATATGTTTTATTCTTAATTGATCTAACAGACATAAGATATCAGTATGTTCAAAATAATAGCAACAATGTATTTAAGTATATGTGTTGAGGTATATACGTTTGTGTGCATGTGTGTGTGTGTGTGTGTATGTGAGTGTATGTATACTTATCTATAAGTAAAATGAATGACATGAAATGATACAAGGAATGGGAGGGAGGAATACAGATTTTGAAAAAATATTATTATGGAGTACTCACACTACCAGTGAACTGGTACAGTTTTATTTGAAAGTGGTCTTAGCTTAGTTGTAAATGTATACTGCATACTCTAGGGCAACCATTAAAAAAATAAAAAGAAAAGTAAACTGATATGCTTTAAAAGGAGAAGAAATGGAATTATATAAAATGTCCAATCAAAACCACAAAAAAGCAGATAAAGAGGAATAAAGAATAAGGGCAACAGATATTAATTCAGCTATATCAGTAATCATTTTGAGCCCCAATGGTCTAAGTGCACAAATTTAGAAACATGTATTATTACAGTGGATCAAAAAACAAAGCTCATTTATATGTTGTCTACAAGAAATCTTTAAATACAAAGACACATAAATACAAATAAATGAATGGAGAAATACAGACCATGCTACACTAATGAAAAGAAAGTAGGTATAGTTATATTAAATTCAGACAGAGATGACTTCAGAGTAAGGAAAGTTATCGGGGCTAAAAAGGGTTTTACAAACTGAAAACAATTCTTCAATTCTTTAAGAAGACATAGTAATTATTAACATGTAAACATCTAACAGTTGAGCATCTAACAGTTGAACACATTGAAAAAGATAATACACCAGGAACAAGTAGGATTTATCCCAGGAATGCAAAGGTAGTTTAATATATGCAAATCAATAAACATAATACATCACATCAATAGTATGAAGGACAAAAACCGTATGATCATCTGAATAGATGCAGAAAAAGCATTTGATAAAATTCAACATCACTTAATGATAAAAACTCTCAATAAATTAGGTATGGTGAGAAAATACTCAACATAGTAAAAACCATGTATGACAAACCACAGCTAACATCATACCAATTGCAGAAAAACTGAAATCTTTTTCTGTAAGAACTGGAACAAGATAAAGATGTCCACTTTCACCACGCTTATTCAACACAATACTGGAAGTTTTAGCTGGAGAAATTAGGCAAGAGAACAAAATAAAGGGCATACAAATTGGAAAGGAGGAAGTCTGTCTGCAGACAATATCATCTCATATACAGAAAAACTTAAAGACTCTACAAAAAAATTCTTAGAACTGATCAATGAATTCAGTAAAGTTGGAGAAAACAAAACCAGCATACAAAATTCTTGGCATTTCTATACAAACCGTGAACTAGCTGAAAAATAAATCAAGAAGGCAACCACATTTACAGTAGCTATGAAAAAATTAAAACACTTTGAAACAAATTTAACAGAGAAGGTGAAAGACCTCTATAAGGAAAATGATAAAACAGTGAGAAAAGAAATTGAAGAGGATATAAACAAATGAAAAAACATCCAATGTTCATGGACCAGAAGAATTAACATTGTTAAAATGATTACTACCCAAAGCAATCTACAGATTCAATTCAAACTTTATCAAAATAGCAATGACATCCACACAGAAATTTATTCCATTCTATAAAGTTTGTATGGAACTTCTAAAAGACACTGAATAACCAAAGCAATTCTGAGCAAAAAGAACAAAGCTAACAGCATCAAAATACCAGACTTCAAAATCTACTACAAAGCTATGATAACCAAAGCTGCATGGTGCTGGCATAAAAACAAAAACAGACCACTGGAACAGAATAGAGAACCCAGAAATTAATCCATGTAACTACAGCCAACTGATTTTTGACAAGGGCACCAAGAACATAGATTGGGGAAAGGACACCTCTTTGATAAATGGTGCTGGGAAAACTGGATATCTATATGCTGAAGAATGAAACTAGACCCCCACCCCTCTCTATATACAAAAATCAATTCAAAATGAATCAATGACCTAAATGTAAGACCTAAAACTGTAAACCTACTAGAAGCAAACAGAGGGAAAATTCTTCAAGACATTGATCTGGGAAAAGATGTTATGAATAAGACCTCAAAAGTACAAGCAATAAGAGCAAAAATAAACAAATGGGATTGTATCAAACTCAAAAGCTTCTATACAGCAAAGGAAAACAGTCAACAAAACATAACCTACAGAATGGGAGAAAATATTTGTAAACTACTCATCTGACAGGGGATTAATAGCCAGACTATACAAGTATCTCAGACATCTCAACGGCAAAAAGCAAACAGTCGAATTTTAAAATAGGGAAATGATCTGAACAAACATTTCTCAAAAGAACACATACAAATGGCCAATACATATATGAAAAAAATGCTCAACATCACTAATCATCAGGAAAATGCAAATAAAAACCATAATGAGGTATAATCTCACCCCAGTTAGGATGGCCATTATCAAAAAGACAAAAAAGAAATAGCAAATACTGGCAAGGATGGAGAGAAAAAGGAACTTTTATACACTGTTGGTGGGATTGTAAACTAGTATAGTCACTATGAAGAACAACAGTATGGAAGTTCCTCAGAAAACTAGAAGTAGAACTACCAGATGATCCAGCAATTCCACTACTGGGTATTTATTCAAAGGAAAGAAAATGAGTATATCCAAGAGACATCTGCATCCCATGTTTATTGCAGTATTATTCATAATAGCTAAGATATGGAATCAACCTAAGTGCCCAACAACAGACAAACTAATAAAATGTGTTACAGGAGCATACACATGTTCTCACTTATAAGTGAGAGCTACACACTGGGTACACATGGACATAAAAATGAGAACAATAGATCCTGGAGACAACCTAAGGAAGGAGAGAGAAAGGCAGGCATAGGTTGAAAACTATTGCATACTATGCTCACTTATGAGGGTGATGGTGTCAATCTATGCCAAACCTCAGCATAACACTATATACATGTGCAACAAACCTACATATGTACTCCTTGAATCTGAAATAAAAGCTGAAAAAGGTGATACATATACACAATGGAAAACTATTCAACCATAAGAAAAAATAAGATTTTGTCATTCACAGCAACATAAATGCAACTGGATGACATGATGTTAAGTAAAATAAGCCAAAATCAGAAAGTTAACACTGTATGTTCTCAGTTATAAGTGAAAGCTAAAGATAAGTTGAGCTCATAGAAATAAAAAGTAGAACAGAAGATACTAGGGTAGATAGTCTACTCGATACTCTAGTAGATACTAGAGAAGTGGCAGATAGGAAACATTTATTAAAGGACAGCCGAAAAAGAGGAATAGATTCTTTGTGTTCTATAGCACTGTAGGATGACTATAGGACTGCTATAGATTCAAATAGAAGGAGGATATTGAATCTCCCCAACACAAAGAAATGGTAAATGTTTGAGATGATGAATATGCTAATTACCCTAATCTTATCACTATATATTATATGTATGTCAACATTACTATATTCCCCACAAATATGTACAGTTGTTATGTGTCAATTTAAAAAATTGATAGAATAAAGATAAACAGATGGATCCACTGTTATATTAATAGTTGAAGATTTCAGCCAGGCGCTGTGGCTCACACCTGTACTCCCAGCACTTTGGGAGGCAGAGGGGGGCGGATCACAAGGTCAGGAGACTGAGACCATCCTTGCTAACACGGTGAAACCCATCTCTACTAAAAATACAAAACATTAGCCAGGCGTGATGGCGGGCACCTATAGTCCCAGCTACTCAGGAGGCTGAGGCAGGAGAATGGCGTGAACCCAGGAGACAGAGCTTAGCTTTCAGTGAGCCGAGATGGCGCCACTGCACTCCAGCCTAGGCGACAGAGCGAGACTCTGTCTCAAAAAAAAAAAAAAGTTGAAAATTTCAATACCTCTCTATCAGAAATGGATTGATGGATATAGCAGACAGAAAATCAGTAAAGATAGTTGAACAATACTCAACAACACTGTCAATCAACTAGATATAATCAGCTTCTATAGACTACTTTATCCAACAACAGCAGAGTATACTTTCTTCTTAAGTTCACCTGGAACATTCACCAAAATAGGTAATATTCTGGAACATAAAATACACTTAAAAATCTGAAAATAAATCATACAAAGAAATCATACAAAAAGTACTCTCAGGCCTCAATAGACTTAAACTAGAAATAAATAACATAAATATAGCTGAAAAATCCCTAAATAATTGGAGATTAAGCAACACATGTCTAAACAACATATGGGTCAAAGAAGAGATCTCAAGAAAAATTTTAAAATATTTCAAACTAAATTTGAAAATGATATTATAACTGATCAAAATACGTGGGATCTAATGAAAGGACTGCTTAGAGAAAAATTGTTAGCATTCAATGTGTATATTAGGAAAGAAGAAAGATGCATAATCTAATCTTCCACCTTAGGAAACTAGGAAAAAAAAGAGAAAATTAAACCCAAAGTGAGCCAAAGAAAAGACATAATAAAAATTAGAGGAGAAATCAATAAAATTGAAAACAGGAAATCAATAACAAAAAAATCAATGAAACCAAAAGCTGGTTCTTTGAAAAGATCAATAAAATCAATAAGCCTTTAGCCAAGCTAAGAAAATAAAAATAAGGATAAAAACAATAAACAAAAACTTCCTGGAACTAATAAGCACTTACCACAAGGTTACAAGATATAATGTTAATGTATACAAGCCAATACCTGCCAATTCCAACTTTATCTATACATTCACTGCAACCCCAATCAAAAGTTATTTTGTGGATACTGATAACTAATTCTAAGGTTTACGTGGAGAGACAAAAGACCCTGAATAGCCAACACAATATATACAAATAAAGTTCTGACACTACGTGATTTAAGACTTACTATAAGGCTACAGTAATCAAGACAATGTATCCTTGGCCAAGTGTAGACAGATGAAGATAACAGAATAGAGAGCCCAGAAATAGATCTAAAATAAATATAGTTAACAGCTTTGACAAAGGTGCAAACGCAATATGCTGGAGCAAAGATTGTCTTTTGAACAGTTACAAAAACTGGACATCCACATGCAAAAACCACAACAACAACAAAAGAATCTAGACACACATCTCATGCCTTTCACAAAAATCAACTCAAAATGTAACATAGATCTAAGTGTAAACTGTAAAACTACAAAACTTTTAGAAGATAACATATTATAAACTCTATGGATGGTTTGATATAACAACCTTGAGTATAAAAATATCATTTTAGGTATGATACCATAGGTATGATCCATTAAAGAAATAATTGATAAGCTAGACTTTGTTAAAATTAGAAAATTCTACTCTGTAAGTCTAATGTCATGGAAATGAGAAGATAAAGCACAAACTAAAAATAAATTTGCAAAAGTCACATTTGATAAAGAACTGTTATCTAAAATGCACAAAAACCTCCCAAAAAATCAACAATAAAAAAATCTAAATTAAAATGAGGTGAATGACCTGCACAGATACCTTTTCAAAGAAGATATACAGATGGCAAGTAAACACATAAAAAGATGTTTAACATCATATAGCATTAGTGAATTGCAAGTCAAAACAAGGTTCCACTATACACCTATTAAAATAACCCAAATCCAAAATACTGACACCACCAAATGTTGGTGAGACTGTTGAACAAGAACTCTCATTCATTGCTGGTAGAAATGCAAAATTGTTCAATCACTTTATAGAACAGTTTAGAGATTTCTTACAAAACTAAGCACATTCTTACCATACAATCTAGCAATCACGCTTCTCAATATTTACCCAAAGGAGTTGAAAACATGTTCATGTAAAAACTTGCACACAATGTTTATAGTATATTTATTCACAATTGCCAAAACTTGGAAGCAACCAAGATGTCCTCAGTAGGTGAATGGAAAAATGAAATATGGTACATCCAGTCAATAAAATATTATTCAATGGTAAAAAATAAATGACCTATCAAGCCATGAAAAATCCTGGAGGAAATATAATAAACATTACTAAATCAAAGAAACCAATCTGAAAAATCCACATACTGAATGATTCTAACTTTAGGACATCCTGGAAAAGAAAAAACTATAGTGACAGTGAAAAGCTTAGTGGTTGTCAGAGGTTGGAGGGAGGGAGGGTGGGATGAGAAGGCAAAACACAGAAAGTTTTCAGTCAGTAAAACTATTTTACAAAATGAACAGTAGATACATGTCACTGTATACTTACCAAAGACATAGAATGTGCAGAACTAAGAGTGAACCCTAATGTAAACTATGGCCTATGGGTAACAATGATATGTCACCAGCATCATTAATTATAACAAGTATAATAACTTGGTGCAAAGAATAACAACAAAAATTATTTACATGCCAATATTTTTCTATCTAAATGACCAACACTTACCTAGAGATATTCACATACTCAAGCCTGTGCATTTGCTTACAAAAGACCTAAGAAAGCCCTGAACTCTCACTTCTGTTTAATCTTGAAGCTCTGTGCCAGAAGGAAGTGAAGGCTAAAGTACAGTTGTAAATTGCTTACCCGTGTTTTGAAATTATGTACCAACACATTGACAAAGCCCCTTGGCAAAGACTTGAAGACTTATCAGTTCTAGGTATTTAAGAAAATCTCTTTCCAATCACTATCTGACCACCAAACTAACTGAGCACAACCTTCAGTGGCCATATATGACAGAAGTACATATTTTATATAATTAGTTCATAAAAAGCACTAAACAAACAACAAAAACCAGCAGCGATACCAACAGACTGCAATAACAACAAATGTTGGGAAAATGGGAGTATCTGATCTCCAGAGCTGGTACATTGTATTATTTAAAACGTCAGGTTTTTAACAACAACAACAAAATATTTAACATGCCACAAAGTAGCGACAAAGTGTGGTCCATACTCAGAAAATACAGAACTATCCCTGAGGTAGACCAGACATTGGAATTACTAGCCAAAGATTTTATATCAGCTATTTTAAATATGTTCAATGAACTACTATAAACTATGTAGAAAGAAGTAAGAGAATGATATCTCAACAAATGACAAATATCACTAAGGAATATAAATTATTAAAGATAAACTAAATAGAAATTCTGAGATTGAAAGCTACAATAACTGAAATAAAAAAACAGATAATCAGATAATGGCAAGTGTGGGTGAGAATGTAGAGAAATTTGGACCCTCACACATTGCCAGTGGGTAGTG
Organism: Papio anubis; assembly: GCF_008728515.1. NCBI lineage: Eukaryota > Metazoa > Chordata > Mammalia > Primates > Cercopithecidae > Papio > Papio anubis. The sequence continues at coordinate 84,544,370 of NC_044989.1, forward strand.
GCAGAACAGTGCAGCTTTTGTGGAAAATCTTTTGAGAGTTCCCCAAAAAGTTAAACATAGACTTGCCATATGACCCAGCAATTCTATTCCTAGGTATAAATTCAAGAGAATTAAGTATACATGTCCCCATGAAAACTTGCACACAAATGTTCATAGCAGCGTTTTTCATCATAGCCCCAAACTGGGAACAACATAAATGTGTATCAACTGATGAAGTGATAAATAAAATGTGGCATAGCCATGTAATGTAATATTATTCATCCCTAAAAAATGAATGACGGGCTAATTCATACTACAGCTTAGAACTTTGAAAACATTATGTTAAATAAAATCACTCACAGTCAGATGGGCATATATTATATAATTTTATCTGTACAAAAAACCAAAATAGGCCAATCCATACAGAGGGAAAACAGATTAGAGGTTGCCAGGTGAGGGAAACATGGAAATGACTGGTAATGGGTGTGCAATTTCTTTTGAACATGATTAAAACATTCTAGAATTAGATAGTGATGCAAAACATTGTAAATATACTAAAACCATTGAATTATAAACTTTTAAGTGATAAATTTTATGGTATGTGAATTATATCTCAAAGATATTTGTAAAAACTATAGTTAAAACAAAATGAAATTATTATTATTATTTTGAGATGGAGTTTCACTCTTATCGCCCAGGCTGGAGTGCAATGACACGATCTCGGCTCACTGCAACCTCCACCTCCTAGCATCAAGCTATTCTCCTGCCGCAGCCTCCCGAGTAGCTGGGATTACAGGTGCCTGCCACCACACCCAGCTAATTTTTGTATTTTTAATAGAGACAGGATTTCACCACGTTGGCCAGGCTGATTTGGAACTCCTAACCTCAGATGATTCACCCACCTCAGCCTCCTAAAGTGCTGGGATTACAGGTGTGAGCCAATGCGCCCAACCAAAATGAAATTTTAAAAAATGGTCAAATAACTCAAGGAATGATGCAGAATTAAACGAAAAGGAAAAAAGAAACAAAAAGTAAAATGGCAGACAAGCTCTAGTATGTCAATAATTACATGACATGTATGTGGTCTAAATAGATGAATTAAAAGATTTCTACATTGAGTTTGACAGAGTGGATTTAAAACCTGACTCAATTGTATTTTGTCTACAAAAAGCTCACTTCAAATATAACAATATAGGTAGGTAAAATAGAAATAAATGTAAAAAGATATATCATGTGAAAAGTAATTAAAGTAAAGCAGGAGTGGTTATATTAACATCAAATAAACAGAAATTACCAGAAACAGAGGAGGATAGTTCATAATGATATAACATACTAAGACAATATAGCAATCCTAAACATGTATGCAGCAAACAACCGAACTGTAAAAGGAGCAAAGCGATAACAAAAAGAACTAAAAGGAGAAATAGACAAATTCATAGTCATAGTGAAATACTTCAACATCCCTTTTTCAGTAATTGCTACAATGACTGTATAGAAAATCTTAAAGCATATCAACTCCACAACACCACAAAGTATCTAATTAACATTTACAGGACTCTTCACCCAGCAACAGTAGAATACATGTTACTTTTACAAGCCCTTAGCACATCCTGGGCAGTAAAATAAACCTAAAAATTTAAAAGAATTGAAACCATATGGAGTGCATTCTCTGACTACAATGAGTCAAACTAGAAATCAATAACAGAAAGATAGGAAAACTTTCAAATAGTTGGGAGCTAAACAACACACTTGTAGGTGATTCATGGGTCAAAGAAGAAGACTTAAGATAAATAAAAATCTACACTGAGCTGAATTAACATACATATCACGACCTACACATATACATACATAACATACACATACATGTTACTACAATTTGTGGGAAACAGATAAAGCAGTGCTAAAAGGGAAATTTGTAGTAGTAAACAAATACATTGGAAAAGAAAAGTTTCACATAAATAATCTAAGCTACCTCAAAAACGTAGCAAAAAAACAAGAGCAAAATAAACCCACAGTAAGCAGAAGGAAGATACAATAAAGATAAGAGCAGAAATCAATGAAATTTAAAATCCATTAGAAGATCTTAAATGCTGTGTAAAATTTAGCCGAAGGAAGGGAAGGAGTAGAAGTTACCTCAGCATTCTGTTTGGTAATCTCTTGCCTGCAAGAAACAAAAATTCACTTAAACAAATCCCAACAAAAAGGAAGTTATTGGAAAGGTAGAGGTGAATCCAGGTGGCCCTGTAGCAAGTAGAGAGAACCTCATAGAAAACTGAATGCTATTATCTACTCTCCCACTATTCACATGGACCCCAGGAGCTAAATCTAATTCTGTTTGCACACCTACTCCACTGTCCTGATTTTTCTAGTATCTTTCCTTTCTCTGCTTCCTGGTAAGTTTGGTCCACAAAACTCATTGGCGTGCTTTGGCACCAACTCCAGTCCTGAATATATTCATTTTACATCTGGACTCACCATTGCTAACTAATTCAATCCCTGCATTCAAATTTCAAATTTCACAGAAGAATTTGCTAGCTTAAGTCAGAGGTCCACTTAGTCCAGTTAACTGTGACTGGGTAAGGCAGAGTCATATGAAAAAAAAAAAAAAAAAAAAAAAGGAAAGAAACAGAAAATAACAGATCCTGAGAAATGAAACAATACCTAAACCATCCTGACAGAAAATACACAGCTTAAATGAAGTAACCGAATGGTAATGGATTTTGCGGTACTTAGACAATAAAAATACTTCACCATGGTGACATGGTGTATAGCCTGGCTGCCTGGCTCCCAAACTCTTTGGCAACTTGAAATCACCTGAGAAACCTTTAATATTTTCAATAATCAGAGCACACCTCAAGACAAATTAAATCACAATATCTGGAGTTAGGGCATAGGAATAAGTAGTTTTTAAAATTCAACAGGTAATTCCAATATACATACAATTTGAAAAAATACTTATATAGAGAGGAGTGACTCTCAAAGTTTGCTGCATATTAGAATCACCTAGGGAGCTTTAAAAATTCCATTGCTTAGCCAGTATCCCATACCAATTAAATCAGAATTTCTAAGGTAGGACCCAATCGTCAGTAATTTTTAAAGTTCCTTAGGTGATTCCAATACAGAGCAAAATTTGAGAATAGTGGTTTAGAGTGTAAGAGAACAGAACAGAGAGTAAGAGGGAAAAATAATAAGGCTCATGGATTTGGCAGGGACAAGACAAAAAGTATTTGTTTACTATAAAAGATAAGAAGAGAAAAGGAAAAAAAAGGGAAAAGAAAAGAAAAAGTGAAGCCTCTTAAGAAATTTACAGAAGATGTCATATAAGGTATGAATGGAATAACATTTGCCTTTGAGAAAGATGACCCTATCAATGATGACACAGACTCTCCCAAATGTAGACTTTCATATCCTATGGGAGAATTACTTCCAGTGCTTGCTTCAAAAAAATTGACTTCAACTTTCAGCGTCTCTGACTTAGTTTGAGATGATGACTAGAGACTTTCATTTTTCATATTGCTCTAGGTGAATTTTATGCATGAACAGCTTGAAAATCACTGAATTGGAAAAAGTCCATACTGGAGGTAAATATACTATTGCAGGTTATTTCAATCAACCAGGTGAGGAAGAATGGAGGCCTGTAATAAGCCGGTTGAAGTAGATTGGAGGTACAAGTTTAGGAGGTAGAATTTTCAGGACATAGTGACATGATTAGCTCGGGGAAAATATGGAAGAGGAAGACGTCAATGTTCTGTGACTTCGATGTTGGACGGATGTTGGTGCTCAGATTGAAGATGACTTAAGAAGACCTAGACCGGGGTCTGAGGATGGAAGATGCAGTAGAACGAATCCAGTATTTACACGGTGCCTAATATATGGCACAATTTCAATAAATACTAATTAAATGAATATTCTTAGCATTTTGAGTTCAAAGCCCTACAGTGGTATCTAAATGTAATCTAATATATGGGTTAAAGTTCAAAAGGAGAGGTATAGGCCAGAGCACTATGATAATCATTAGCATTAGTGGTAGAAATAAAAATTGTACCATTCAAATCTTGATCTATGATGTAATATGAGTAAGCCAAATGTAGAAGACAATACGTGTGAACTAAGAAGCATGAAGATGAAGAAGATTCCACAACCAAAAGGAGAGATCACTGGAGTTAACTTTGCATACTCTCACCAGTTCTCAATGCCTCTTCATAGTGCAGTTAAAAGCTCAGTGTCCATCGTCCAATGGAGGCAACATGACAACCCTAGAAGATGCCTTACTGGTCCTCACTGTGGTCCTTTGTGACCTCTCTTGACATCACCAACACCCCTCACTTGAATTGTGAAGCTCATACCTCTTAGGGCAATCTGACCTTAACCATCCATACTCCAAGAACTGTGCAATTTCCCTTTTCAATTGCGAAAGCAAAAAGGGTCTTGTTTTGCCAACTTTGAGGGATGGTATGGAGGTTATCCACCCATTATCCTAAGAGCTACTACTATCTTATTTGTCTTCAGGAAGCCCTTTCTATTTCCTACCCTGATCTGAGGGAGGAAAATACTGACAGGACCCTAAAGTTGATCTGCCTTCCCAAGGTAATATTTCTCTCAACTCCCTGGCTGCAGCAGGGATCCTAAAAGTACTATTTGCTAAATTATCAGTACAGTATCCTGTTTGAAATGGGCCATCATAACCTACAAGAAAATTACTTCCAGTGCTCTCTTTTAAAAAAATGACTTTAACTTTCAGATTTTTCTCTGCCTATCAGCTCTTTTGCAATTAAAGTAGTAATGATTTATTTTCTCAACTCTCTCTACGGAAAACCATGAACACTATGGATAGATTTAACTACTGGGACCCAACAAGTCAGTCAACAAATGAAACGCACTTTGAGGTTTAGGAAATAGACCCAAAGATTGTAGAAAGGCCATAGGTTAGGCTTTATTATGCTACTTTAAAATAAAATTAAAAATGTGTAAAGACACAGAGTTGATCCCTCATCTGAGAATGACGAAGTAAGAGAGTGTTGCAGAAATAATCTATAAAGTGCACAAGGTTATTTGTGCCATCTTTTGGAAATCAACATGATTTCTTGAAGATGCATAGCAATTCAAGGCCAGGTTGCATTTTCAGAAATGAACTTTTAATCCCGTCAGCAGCATTCAGAACAGAAAATCATTATTCATAGTCTAATCTGACCTGGACTGGAGGTTTGCTTCAAATATGAAATAGTCTCAGCCATGAGACAAGTCTGTATGCCAAGATCACCAGTTAAAAAAAAAGTGAAGAGAAATTGTAGGCTTATGTAGCTTCCAAGTCTCTGTTATAAACTGTCCCAAACTAATCTGCTCTTTCTACAAGATTCTTTCGGGTGAATGTCAAAGCCCCCGATGATTAATGTGCTTGCTACCAGGTGGCATGCTATAATGTTATAATGTAAGAAGGCTCAGACACAAACTTATAAATACATACAAACATTTACTATCAGGCAAGTACAAAAGCACTCATATGACATCCTCATTCTTTGTCATCATCAACAATCACAAGCACCATTCATGAAAGTTTTATTCCAAAGCAAATGTGGACGGTACAGTAGATTGACAGGAGGTCCAGCTAAACTTGTAGTTAGATAAGATGCCAAAATCTTCTGTTAAGTTTGGGGCAATAGACCAAATGAGTTCTAGATTGATTTTTGTGGTGCCACATCAAAAGCTGCAATATTTTTAATCAATCATGTTTGGTCATTACTCATTTCACCAATGCAAGTATGATTTCTAATATCTCTTATGCTAATCAAAAACTGTCTAGTACAGTGCTCCCCAAATTAAATGTTTACAGAATCCTCTGGGGGTCTTGTTAAAATACAGACTCATAAGGTCTGGGTTGTGGACCTGAAATTCTGCATTTCTAATGTATATGATAATGTCCATGCTTCTAGTCTCTAGACCACACTCTGAGTAGCAAGAGGCTAGTGCATATTTAGACAGTGATATTGAAGTGCCTGCTTGAGCCTCCTCTGAGGTTTGTATTCCTGAGTAGGATCTTTAAAATGCTCACTTACCTCTTCTGGAATGTAGATTTGAATAGGATATGGCAAATGTTAAACAGTTATTTTGCCATAAACTTAATTTTCTCACACAGGTATCCAACAGCTTTTGGTGATGTATTTTAACTTTACTAATAGGCTTGCAACTAAAAGCAATGTTCCTTCTCATTGCTATTGGAACCGTATATTAATTGACAATGCAATGTTTAGCATACATGAACATTAAACACAATAGGCTACTTTGATAACAATGTGTGTTGTGTGTGCTACTTGCATCCAATCTAATTAGATGAGTTTTTATCCCAGTCAACTAAAGATTAATACATACACTTATACAATATAATCTCTTAAAATATTGGTGCTTTGGTTTGTTAGTAAGAAACTATAGAGAATCTATTTCTGCCATTGGGCATATAATGACACAAAAAATACAAATATACTACATATTTATTAGACAGTATAAATCAGTTTGGTGGCAATGGAGAAAGATTCTAGAGACACTAGGAACTAGGCTTCACAGATGCGTAAGTGCTTTGATATGGGCTTGAGGAACAGCCACTCCTTGCATTTTGCTCTAATGGTTTACTTAAAGCCTAATATTTCCAATATCATTTTTTCTTAAATTCTCTCTTCTGAACATTTTGGGTTCTCTGGAAGGTATTGGTTTGGCAAGAAAGAAACTCGACAGATAAATCACACTATTAGAGTCACTATTGTAGCCCACTTTTATAGCTGCCATGTAAGATACTAGAATTGTCCTAGGACTCAACTTGAATATATATGTCTGGATCCCGAGAGAAAAGTAGATTAAAGATAAATCTCTTTAAAGAGAAAGTATGGCTGTTATTAATTCCCGAAGTGAGCCATTCAAGATTATGTTATACTGCATGTAATTGTAACCTTAGTACTATGAATAAACCAAGGAAGGATTAATAAAAAAAATAGAGTGTTGCAGGGTTACATAATTCCTGAGGGCCTTCTTCATATTGGAGCCCTTAGGATTCTGCTACAGCCTTTAGAATTGGTCCGACTGTAGCTACAGTGTGGACAGAGCCCGTTCTGTGTGGTAGCGTTCAGATAAGCAGGCAGTTAAGGCGGGTATGGCTTCTCGGTTCCATTTTCCTGCTCTGCCATCCTTAGAACATGCTTTTCTTCTGATTGCAAAGGTGACCCCTGCAACCCCAGGAACTCTGTCTGCATTTTCCATAGTAATATAACAGAAGGGCAATAAATAGAGAGCCTTTTCCTCTAAAGTCTTTGACTCTGGGATTGGGGAAGGGACAACCAGCCCAGGAATGTTTGCCTATATTGCACGGCTAGAAGTGAATTGCATTGCCTCCTTTAGCTGCAAGGAAATCTGGGAAATAAGTATGGGATTACCCAGAGAAAAATCAGGATTCTATTAATAATAAACAAGGGAGCAGGAATATCAGATAGCAACTGGCAGTGTTCACTATACCCAATAACTTGAATTCAGACATTCTCCCAAGAGACAGGATGAGGAGGGCCTGAAGAATATGCACCCATACCCAATCTACAATGCTCTCATTTACCATCTATCATCTTATGTATTTTATGTATTTATTTTATATGTCTCTTTCCCACTTGAAAACAAGTTTGATGTAAGCAGGCTTTTTCTTTTTTTTTTTTCCTTTTTTGGTTAAATTCTGTATTTCCCAATTCTTAGAACAGTGACTGGTGCAAAGGAGGTAGATGATATTTGTTACATAAGGAAACAAATAGCCGTCCCAGCCAGGGAATAAGTAGATCTGAGCTCTCCCTAGCAACAGGTGGAAATGAAATAAGGGAGAAGATAAATATGAGCTGCTAAGATGGCCATGTTTACTTCCTTGTGACACTCTGGAATTTTAAAAAGAAACTTTCAAGAATGGATCCATGGATTAGTTGCATGGTATCACAGCTAGCACTAAAGGGTTCTACAGGGATTTCAAAGTTTAAAAAAAGAAAAACTCAGGAAGTAGAACTACAAACGACAAAACTTTCCCTACAACCCATGAGGCTTAGAGAGCAATTCCTTACAGGAGAGCTCCAACAAAACATACAGATTTAGAACTTGCCACCAGGAGGAGCTACTGAGAGATCCTACTTTTCCAAAGGTGTGGTTAGAAGCAGCAGATGTCCTCCAGCCAAAAAGACAATTTGATTTGGAGATTTCTACAGTTCTTTGCTATTCCCAAGTGATCACTTTCACAGGAGAAGAACATGGGCTCTGATTTTCTATTTTGCATGAGTAGGGAGACTTTAGGAGTTAATATCCATTATGTATTATATGTTGTTGAAAAGAGAATATAACTTTTTCACTGGCAAAAATGGTCTGAGGGTCAGTGAGGCCAGGTGAGGGAAGGCCTTGGAGGGAAAAAGAAAGTTAGAAACACTAGGCAAAGATTTCTTGTGTAGATAGATGCACATCAGCAATTTGGCCCCGTTTCGTAGCACAGGAGGAGTCCAGACAAGTGACTGAAGAAGTCAACAAACAGTATGCTAAGGCCACCGCAGTGGCTCATGCCTGTGATCCTAGCACTTTGTGAGGCTGAGGCAGACAGATCACGAGGTCAGGAGATTGAGACCAGCCTGGCTATCATGGTGAAACCCCATCTCTACTAAAAATACAAAAATTAACCGGGCATGTTGGCAGGCGCCTATAATCCCAACAACTGGGGATGCTGAGAAAGGAGAATCTCTTGAACCCAGGAGGTGGAGGTTGAAGTGAACGGAGATTATGCCCCTGAACTCCGGCCTGGGCAACAGAGGGAAACTCCGTCTCAAAAAAAAAAAAAAAAAGAAAAGAAAGAAAGAAAAAGAAAGAAAGAAACAGTATGCTAAGCTACTTACAGGTAGAGTATGAGATCTGGCCACGTAAAGATTGACCAGGTGAAAATGATTGAAATCAAAATCTTCAATAATGAGAATGATCTGTTAACTATTCATAACTGATACTAATAATTACCTCAATTTTGCTCTGGGAACTACCTTAAATTAATCAATTGCAAAGATACAAGTTACAAAGGTAAACAATAAAAATTAAAATACCTACCCTCTTATTATTGATGATTGAATGGAAAATGTATACAGATACTCTAGGATCTCACCTGAGTTGATATTTAGGGATTAACATATATTAATTATTTTTTATATATACACATATCAATATCTTAATATATATTTATTAGAATAAACTTTGTGGTTTTAAATCCTATTTAAATGTCTTAACTGTGCAATTTTATTGCCCAAATAAGATATTATTAGATAATATTTTATAAAATCAGGATATACATCTAAAGTGCACTTAACATTTTCTCAACAGATAGACAAGATGCATATTTTCTGCTTCTAGGTACTCAGAAATTGAAGCAGAAGTAAATTATATGCATAAAAAGATAGAAAGGTCAACACTGTGGATATAAAATCAGAGGTATAGATGTAAAATTGGAGAGATGGCCTTTTGCAGTTTGAAGCATCTTAGAGTCAGAGAAAACCACGTTTAAATCCCTGCGATACCATTTACCCACTGTGTGATTGCAGACAATGTACTGCATACACCTAAAATTCAGTTTTCTGATCTATAAAATGAAGATCTGAATATCCTTTATTCTGGTGATAAGTGATTTAGTGGGAAAAATCAAAGGTGCTGAGCACATGACCACTTCTTGATAATTGTCAGTTATGAAACCTAATACATATGGACGTTGAATTGATAGAGTAAAACAAAGTCATTACCATCAGCTTTTTCTACTTCAGAATAGGAAACTTTTTAAGTAGGAGACAGGATGGGAAATGAAAACTTTTCTGCCTGGACTTATTTCTCCATTTGGCCCTGGTAAAGCTTAGGAATCCTGATATTATGGATTGATATAGGAATCCTGATATTATGATAAATTTCATTTGAATTAAGGCAATCGAACTTTATTTTAAAATTCAGGTTTGGTATCTGTGGTAAGCAGAGTGTTGGTCTCCAAAGGCATCCACATCCAAATTGCCAGGATCTATAAACATGTTCCTACAGGGCAAAAGAGATTGTGCAGATATAATTAAATTAAGGATCCTGAGATGGAAAGATTATCCTGGATTATCCAGTTGATACAAATCCAGACCTTAAAATTGGAGAATTTTTCCAGTCTGGGTCAGAAAGGTGAGGCAGAAGAAGAAAGAGACATTTAAAGCATTCATGGGCTCAACATGCCTTTGCTGTCTTTGAAGGTGGAGGAACGAGGGAAACACTGGCAGTCTGTATCAGCCAGCCAGACAACAAGGATCTCAGTCCCATACCCACAGGAATCAAATTCTGCTAAGGACTGGAATCAGCAGGAAACAGACCATCCCCTAGGGCCTCTAAAAAGACCACAATCCTACCAATACCTTGATTTTAGCCCATTGAGACCCATGTCATACTTCTGACCTACGGAACTGTAAAACAATAAAATGTTTTACATTTGTGTTGTTTAAGCTGTACATAGTAAGGAATTTGTCCCTACGCAAAGATAAGTCTGCTCTTTGTCTTTGACTATAAAGTGGTAATCTCTAGGCCCCTGGAATGTCTGTCCTATCTGGTAAGAGTGTCCTTGTTTTCCTGGGAGCTTTTTCCACCGGACAGTCTAGTAAAGTGATCTATAATGGGGGCTTTAGACAACACTGTATCAATTCCAATGTCTGGAGGAAGTGGACACTAAAGATGTTAGCTCAACTCAGAGAGAAGCTGGAGACTAAAGGTCAGCCACATGGTAAGTATGTATTTGAATCCCAGTAAAAATTCTGGAGAGACAGGCATGGTGGCTCACACCAGCAAGCTGAGTACTTTGGGAGGCCAAAGTAGGTGGCTGTAGCCTGGGCGACATGGCAAAACCCTGTCTCTACAAAAAAATTATATATAGAATATTATACATATTTTTTTATATATATATATGTATATAAATTACACAGGTGTGGTGGCTCACGCCTGTGATCTCAGCTACTTGGAAGGTGGAGGTGAGGGGCTGAGGTGGGAGGATCACTTCAGGCTGCAGTGAGCTGTGATCATGCCATTACACTCCAGCTTGGACCACAGAGCAAGACTCTGCCTCAAAAAAAAAAAAAAAAAAGAAAGAAAGAAAGAAAAAGAAAAAACGAAAGAAAAGAAAGAAAAGAAGGAAAAGAAACTATGGATACCAAAGGCTTGGGTGAGCATCCCTGGTTGACAATCCTTTGTGCATGTCGTCACACATAGTGTGGCCTGGAGGATGTGACACTGTCCATGACTCTACTAGGAGAGAGTCACCAGAAGTTCTGTGTTCAGATTCCCTCACCCAGACCCTCTCTTTTTGGATAATGCTAACATGGATTCTTTTCCTGTCCTGTAATAAATCACGAGTATTATAGCTTTCAGTGAGTAGTGTGAGTCATTCTAAAGAATTATCAAATCCGAGTGGTCATTGGGGACCCCAAAATTTGCAGCCAGCTGATCTGAAGTGAGAGCAATCTTGAGAACTCGCGAACTTGTGGCTGGTGTCTGAAGTGAGGGCAGTTCTTTTGGGGCTGTTCCCTTGGACTTTGCAGTTTGGCTAATTCTGTGCAAGCAGCTGAATTTTGAAATGAACTTGTCACAGCAGCAATAGAAAAGTCATACAAAAACTAATAATACCTTTAAAAGAATCATAGGTAGAAACAGTTGAATGAGAGTGCCTCGCCTTGGAAAGACTTGGAATAGTATTTGATGGCAGAGGAAGAGTAGAACGTGTTGAGGAAGAGCAAAGTGGCTGCCTAAGTGTAGAAGTGAAATGGAGATGTTCACCCTGGGGTAGGACGCAGTGCAGTGTAAGGAACCATCTTAAGACTAGATAGTCTGGGAACAGAAAGACTGAAGGGACAGTGCCCCAAATACATTAGCCATGTGAGAGTTTCTCCAGGCCAGCATAGACAATTTCTTTCCCAGGCCTTTTTTTTTTTCGAGTAGAGGCTAAAAAATCTCCCCTGGGTGCACTCACTGGTGAATATGCCTAAATCCTAATACAACAAAAGTAACCAGAGCGACCTCTTTCTAGGGATTCATTAAAAATATACATATTTGGTAGTATAATAAGGAGTTTGCTTTGTGATATATGGCTTCTAGTATTACCCTCACCTACATTTATTATGCAATCATCATGGGCCCCAGCATGATTATCTCTAGAGCCTTGGATAAAACCCAGTATAAATCATGCAAAATGGTTCCTCTGAGTGGCTACGCATTTAGATCCTCTAAAGAGCTTTGTTTTCATCTTATTATTGACCCACATGAAAATATTTCAAGCAATCACACTTGAAAATACTTCTTCCAAATTTCCCATTGGCAGAGTTGAATATTCACACAGTGTGCAAAGAGCAAAAAGCAAAGCTCATTTGTATTGGGAACAAATTGCTTTACAGTAGACTCCAATGAGGAGGAAGGATTTTGAGGTTCGATGGGGAGTGGCCCAGTGCTAACCACTTCTAACACTTCAGATAGGGCAGCCTTGCTTCACTGGCCTCTACCACCATCTCTCTTACCCATGTCACGTCCTATGACTCCAGAGCTTAGAGACCCTTGATGGGGGGATCCTCCACTGTCACAACCAAGGTTTTGTTTATGCTCCTTCCTCTAAAGTGATTGGCATCTGCTCACAAGATCAGGCATCCATTGTGAAAATCAGGATGGACACCATACTGGCCATTTCCTGAATCATGCCAGCCAAATCTAGAGATAACAGCTTATTCTAACCAATAACAACAGCTTAACTCCAACAACCTCTGAAGAAGAAAAAGGAGATCTCTTAGAATTGGTAAGAAAGCACTGAATAAGACTTTGGGTTTGAGGCAGTCATGTCAGCCTCTTCCATGAAGTTTAATTGGTTTCTATGATGATTATGCCTTGTATATTATTTGACATTTTCACCTTCATCTGAATAAAAGGAATGACATTTAAGTAAATATCAGCTTCTCAGCATCCCAAACAAGTAGCATGTGATAAAGTGACATAAAAGAAGCAGCATTTGTATATTTCAATTTGCAGTTCTGAATAAAGCAATGGATTGGACATGAGGGAATTCAGCTTTAGACTCAGTCCATGCTTGCTTTGGAAGCAACTCTATGGCTTTGGAATTGTCATGCATGATCATATGGCGGAGGAAGAAGGATACTTGCTAGACATTGTTTACAAGAAAGGTGAGATAGGTTTACATCATCTAGTCCTTCCCATTCTATCACTTTTCTAAGACCCAGAGAAGTAAAATATTATAGATACGAATTTTGGAGGCAATTGAACTTTTTGAGCAAAATAGGTAGCATTACCTAAAAAGAACCAAATCTTAGTCAACTATGGATCCCCACACATTAAACCAGGTTCTATTCTTTCCTCTGCAGAGATAGGGTAAAACAGTTTGCCAAAAGCAGATCCAACATGTTGTCTGTTTGTTTTCTAAGATCACTACTTTAGCAAGACAATCTCCATATATTTCCTAAGAAGTACTGACATTTCCATTAAAATGTTCTCACAGAAGAAAAAGACAGACCCAAATTCACCTATAGATTTTCAAGGGATCTTGTTCAGACAGCTTTCTATTTTAACTCAAGCACCTCACAAAGTTGGACATAAGTGGGGTGACTTATAAGTGGAGCATTTCTATCCATCCTCTTCCCCTACCCACAACCAACTTTGCTACTATGCACCTGTTTTCAAAGCCCTTGTCAAAACAGGACTTTGTCTCTTTTCCCCCCAGGTCAAAATTAAAGGTCTGAGTAAGCAATCAACTCAACAAACTGTTTTCGGTTTGCAGCCAACTAGGCTACTTTGAGAGTTCTCCTGACTCTTTTGAGAATAATGGCTATAAGAGTAATTCAGTTTCTAAATATAGCCTCACAAATTTTCTCCAAGTGGTGTAGGTACTTGTCAGCATCAATTTTATACCAAACAAGATTTAAGCAGATGCCATCTCAGAGTCAAATACAACTTCACTCTTCCTGTGTCGGGGATCACAGACATCAGAGTAACGGAGGTGGAGGCCTTACATTGCACAATTGTTAGGGAAAGTGTGTTGAGAAATCAAGTGAAAGTAAAAGAAATTTATCCATGGATGAGAGGGCCTGGGCACTTTGATCCTCATTGTCTTCAACAATTCACTCTTCCCAAACACCCACTTGGACTTTTGTTCCTGCTTCTCTCACATTCAAACACCCACTAGAGCTTTTGTCTCTGCTTCTATAACAGCTGTCAAATACATCCTTCCCTTAACCACTGCCCCAATAATCCTTAAAGCTAGGAGCCTATATCAACTTCTTGTTTGTTTTCTCCAAACTCCAATGTGTTTCATACTCTACTGCCCAGGAAATCCCTCTGAAGCACACTCAAAACCTCTGACATATGTCACTTTCCAATCTGCATACAAACTCCTTAACCCAGCATATAAGGTCTTCCAAATTCTGGCCTTTACTTCTCAGCTCTATTTTCTGCTCTTGCTCTAGGTCTTATTCAGATTTACTTATTGCCCCCTGAATACACTGTGCTTTGGTGATTTTCCTTGTATTATTCCATTTCCTGGAGCTGTTCCCCTGTTTCTTCCTCTTCTCATACCTGAATACTCTGTTCGGATCCAGATCAAATTCCAGTTATACCACGAAATATTTCCTGATTCTCTGCCCTGGGATGACTCACTCTTTCCCCTATGATCTCTTAGCAAATCAGGCTGCATTTTCCATCTAGTGTTGGTTACACTCTCCTTTATTTTATAGTTCACTAAATTGTGGACTCAGATTATAAAATTGTTATCTGATATAACTTAAGATCTGTCATTGCATGCGTAAGAGCCTGGCACATAACCCAAATACAATAAATACTGAATGATTCAATCTGCTGCTCTGGCTTTTTCATTTTACCACCTGGTTGTTTATTTCAAAAGGCCTTATGGTGTGATGGTTAAGAGTTCATCCTTTAGAATCCAAACTATCTGGATTGGAATCTCACCTCTGCCACCTAATATCAGTGTGATCTTGGGCAAATTATATAATGACCTGATGAGATGATAACATCAACCTCCTATAGTCACCACAAGAATTAAATAAGTTTATATGAGTAAAGCATTTTTGAAAAGTGTCTGGCATACAATAAACATTCAATAACGTTCAGCAAGTTCATTTAGCTAAATTTTTCTACAGGCCTGTGATCCTGGAAGAGCAAGGGACATGGTGGTGATTTGCACTGAGCTTTGTTCAGAATGAAGCAGAAAATGAGAGGGTCTGGATCAGAAGGGCCTGGCAGATTCTGCAGTCCAGAAAGACAGTGAGCAAGGAGGAAGGAGTCCACTAAGAAAGAGGGATCAGCCAGGTCCAGAGTCCCAGATGGGGAGAAATCAGAGACCAGGTGGTTAGAAAGCCTGCAAAGGTAGTGTCATGAACAGCATGCAGAATATCTAGGCCCGAGACAGATTTGGCTTTTTGTCTGCTCCACATTTGTTTTCTTTTCTAGGAATAGGCAGTCCCAGGAACATATAAAATAACACAGCCCAGCCCAGTGGAGGCAGTAACATAGATCTACCTCATCTTGTGCTGACAGAGCGGGAATGCATGCAGCTCACAGGGTCCTTAAGTTAACCCAGTTAACAGATCAGTGACCATCTCAATTTGCTACATTATATCATGCACTTTTTTTTAACCTCTGCAGTTAGAGGTCATCACTCTAGGCAATGCATGAGCTGCAAGTAATGTAACACAGAATGGCAACGCTTGGACCCTTCCTTCAGTGCCTGACTCATTTCCCCCCCGTAAAGTGTTCAAAGCACTTAAAATTATTATGTTATAGCTGAGAGAGAATGTTGCTAAAGATTACAAAAATCATTTCAGTGTTAACTCTCCTGACTCGACTTTTTAAAATATTCCTTCTCAGAAGTTGCATATAATTTAACCAGAAAAGACTTTTTATTTTTTTCCAGAAATCAACTGGAGTAATCACACGATAAATGAATTAAGACAAACAAAAGAACTGCTAGGTGAATATGGAATTTGGAATTGGAAGTGGTGAGCTTGGCTCCCTGACCTCTTTGTTATAAAATGTCCAATTGACCTGGGCCTCTGGCCCCAAGTATACCCTGCATTTCCCATGTGCTGAGAGGTGCCATACACAACCAAATCGAGTTATCATTTTAAAAATGTTTTATCATTGCCACCACTGACCAACCAATCCAGAAAGAGTAAAAATCATGCTGAAGAGAGTTTAGGCAGAGTACACTAAAGGAAAAGCATTTTGGCTCTCTTCAGCGTTCATTTCTCCCTCAAAAAGAGCTGCTTAAGATGCCAGATGGCTTCCTGAGGTCTGGAGGAGTCAGGAATTGTGCTTAAAGCCACAGACCACACCACCTGACAAGGGGAAATGGAGCTGGAGCCTGAGCTGCTGCTGCAGGAGGCCCAAGAGAGTGAAGAGTCAATGAGAGCTACCGGCCAGAGCTAGGCCAGAGGCTTCAGGGCCTATAGGAGGCACAGGAAAAGGGTACAGATTTTAATTTTTCTGGGAATAGGGTCTGTACCCTCTCTCAAGATTCTCATAAAGGATAATGATGAAAACAAGATCAAAGAGTGAGCATCACAGACAGAGGATGTCCTAAAACAGCATTTTAATGATTTAAAGGAATCCTCAGGAAGCTGTGGGATGAGCAATTGAAGTCTCTTGCAAGAGCTGGGCACCATTAAACAGGAGACTATTAAGCCTCTAGGTGACTGCCAGGAGTCATACAGCATGAAATTAACACTGCAGAGGACTTAGTCCAAGAAAGTGAGATCACCATTGTTGGTGGCATGGGAGAACAGACTGAGAAACTGTGAGCCTTTACCAAAAAGGCCTCCTGCATTTAGTTAGACGGGTTACCAGAAATGTCTCTGCTGGTTGATGTGCCTTGTTTATTTGCTCAGTTGAATGACTCAATTCTTATTTTAGTGAAAGCCTACATTTTTCACCATGGAATGGTGCCATCTCACCTACCAGTAGAAATGTAAGCACTAATAGAGAAAACTGGAAGCCTCATTGTATGATGATGTAAGATAGATGATGACACTATAGCTCAAGATTACAGATTCCAGCTCCATAAATGTACTTCAAATCATTTTAAGTATGTATGTGTAGGCTCTGAAACTGAATTTATAGCATTGCACATAGATCCCAATGTTGACTATTAGTTCAGAATCTATGCCAGAGGGCAAAAGACCGGCTGACAGGAGTGGAGTCCTTGGAGCATCCGCCAGATAGGTTATTCTATATTGATGCCTCCTGAGTGGACAGCTGGCCTTAAGGGGTATACTCTGAGCAACTGAAGAAATATATCACTCCAGCTTGATTCTGAATCCTTCTTCAGCACTCTAATTTATTTCTGTGGGCAGAGATTAACATTTAGAGTTGAAACAGAGAGACAACTGGACAAAAGAGACAGTATAGGAGTGTATCAGAAAGCATCAAGTACCGCATCAAGAAACTATTAGCTCAAATAACAAAGAAGTGGGTGTTGATTGGTTATGCGATCAATGGCATGGTTCTCTTCATACTGGATGCTCATTTTTCTATCTTGGGGGAAATTGTCAAGTGTTTTTGATTTTTTGGATAACTGTCTTTGGTTTGGAAAGTTTTAACACAGCTGTTCTTAGCCCAGTTTAGTTGTAATTGATAAAAATAGTTAGATTTGTCTCTCAGGCAATTGGAAATAGAAAATGTTTATTGGATTCATTTTAGAATGTTTTTGCAATAAGATACTTGGATCTTGTGGATAAAACCATAATGCAATCAATTTTATTTTTAGCATAGTGTTAATTAAAATATCATATCACAACAATAATCAAATTGGCCATAAATATATAAGTTCATAAAGGCCTATACCCTTCCACTGTATTTCTTTTTAATGGCTACTAGAACATAAAAATTTAACATAACCATATTTTATTAAAACTCTAACTTTTAAGGATCCAAGACCATGTAAAACATTTAAATAAAATAATAGGAATAGACTTATAAAAGCCAGAGTTCTGTAAATATGTTCACTATGTGCAGTCTATATAGGTATGTGGAACATACTGTCTATATCCAGGTATTTTGAAAACAGTGTTGAATTTTGCCTCATGTTCAATAATCTTTAAGTTCACAAAACATTACAATCCATGCATTTTTGAATGGCTGGGCAACAATTTACATTAATTAATGTGCTTTCTTTTGTTGTTTCCTTGCAATTGGATTCAAGAGAGGCTAACGGATTTTTTACAGGGTAAAACTATTTGTGAAAGTAGTATGTGCAGCACAATGTCACATGCGTGTAATATACACATGTGCATCTCTAGCCACAATGATATGCTTGTTACAATTTGTAGGACACAATTTGCAGTGTTGTTTAATGTCAGTTGAATAAATTGTATTTCAGTGTACCAAAGAAACATAGGGTAAATAGTGAACCTATTTTTTGAAAACTTAAATTGTATAAAATATCTGAAGCATTCATTTTGCATGTAAAAATAGTGGTCTTAACTTGCTATACAAGCTTACAAATGTTTCTTTTCTATGTAAATATTTTCATTTTTGCCAGTAGAAAAGTGGGAAAGTAAATTTGAATTTTTTGTAAGTTAATTTATTTGAGAGTTCAAATTTTAGATAAACTTTTCCCTTTGTCTTGTTATATGTTAATAGCCTTTCATGTAGCTAATGAGTATTAAGAAGATGTGCCAGAATGTAGATGCCTTGTTCAGCTGTCTGAAAAACAAAACTAAAAGAAAAAAGGAAAATTAAGCTGCTTGACACATAGACCCCAAGCTCCCAGCCCTCTCCTATCTTTCATGCCTTTACCATTTACTTACCCTCTGTTCTCTCTTCCCTTCCCTCTGTCTTTCATCCACACCAGACACAGGGTGCTTTCAACTTATGACCTCATCTATCCATGCTAAAGGGTATTACCAATTACATTTATGGTGGAGTATTAAAGTGATTCACCATCTTAGGCAAGCGCAGTCTTGGTGAGACAAGGAAATTTGCAACATAATGTGGGAAAACATACTGCTGTGCACTTGGAGAAATATAAAAGTGGCATGAGTCAAGATAAAGCCCAGCCCTCATTCTGGTTTGAGAGAGAATACCAATGTACTTTGTACTATTGTACATGATAGTGCTATTAATAGTACTATTAATACATGATAGTACTATTAATGCATGATAATGTATTTAAAGGCAATTTAAATGTTCTGAGCTATAAATGCTTCAAAGATTCAAAATAAAAATGGTCAGGAATGACTACGGTGATCAAAGAAATGTTCTTTGAATGAGCTGAATGGCCCCTAAGGATTGATATGATTTCGCTATGCAGAGGGAGCATATGATGCAATCATATGAGAATATGATTGCATGGTAGCAAAGATATGCAAACATGATAAATAAGCATAACACTTTTTGTAACGGCAAGGGTGCCTACAGTGGGTAGTATTAGGTTCTAAAAACCAGGCAGCTCTGTACTGAGAAGAGTTCTGAATAGCTGAAGTTAGAATTGAAGCATGTACAGGTGGAAAATACAGAACCACTGTGTGAAATTTTGTTGTGTTCTTGTTTTTTAAAGAAGATTATAACATAAATGAGATGGGTGCTTTTCTAACATTTTTCTGGGCCAATTATGAACATCTGCCCATTTGACCAAAGGATACAGCAATGTATCCTCATATTGTAGGATCACACCAACCCAGAGCTGAGAAAGACTTGGAGATCACCCAGATCGCCTTTTTCCCTTTATGAATTGCAAACACATGGTTTATGAGCAGAATGTGGCCCGTAGGCATTTTACATGGCACAAAGAGTGTTTTAAAATTTTGCACCAATATTTTCAAATTGGGAGGCTCCCCATGAAAATCTGGATTTGTGGTTTCACCTAAAAAGTCAGATAAGGCACAGACAATTCCACCTCGCATGAAAATAATGTGCTGTGGCAGAACAGTGGCCGCCTTCCTTGGATAGTGTGTGATGACACCAGGTTGACACCATGACCAGCTGGGAAGTCTTGTTAGTCAGAGTAGGCACTATAAACATTGGTAACAAATAAATATGAAAATTTAAGTAGCTTAAATCTACAAAGGATTATTTCACACTCAGGTAAAATCACTCAGGTAGTGTGGGACAGACACTCTCTTTCACTTCATAGGTTTGTCATCTGGAATGTTTGGCTTCTAAGGCACTGTGGAGAAAATAGGGGAAAAGATGCTGGATTTTAATTGCTTGCTTCGGATACTATACCTGCCACTTCCCCTCCCAGCTTATTGGCCAGGCTAATCACATGACTCCAGCCCATCTGCAAGGGAGGCTAGGAAATGTAAGTAGGAAAAAACATAACATTAAGAAATAGGTCAGCCATAGAAGAAAAGCTGTGTTGAATGAAACATACATTCATTTGAAATGTAGAATTGGAGTTAATGGCAGGACAGTCACCCAAACATTTGGTAGTTAGAAATATGACACTGGAACTTGAGAATGAAATTAAAGTAGAGACAGATTTAAGAGTAACAAGCATAAAGGGGGTAAAGTGAAGTGTGCATAAGGGAGAGAGATGGAAATAACAAAGCTTTAAATAAAAGTTGAACCTGACAGCTGGGAAAGGTTATTTTGAAGACGGAGTGAACAAATTTCTTGCACTTATAAATTTTAACTAAGACACTAAACTCATCCCAATTTTCCTAGGCAGATTTTAAACATTCAAAACTTATAATATGTGGACATCTAGGGGCATGATTGAGAGGGAGTTTTTGGGCCTGGGTGACAAAAGAACTGTAGGAGTAACCAAGACTAATTGTTGAAGTAAGATGCCAATGAGTTACATACCCTTGATATTGCAGATAGAGACATTATAGAACTGACTGGAGCCTTGTTTTTTACTCTTGTCACATACATGGAGGTTTATAACAATGAATTGGGCTACTGAAAACGGTCCTTTCCTTCTAGTTGAGTGGACTGTTGTAATCACATCCTCTTCACCCCCATTGATGAGGAATGGATTCCTGTCTTAGGTTATGAGAATGGATGACACATGACACCTGCCTCTGAGCAGATGAGACTGACAGCAGTTTACTAGTCACATACAGTGACAGCCTGGGGAGGAGGACACTGCCATGCAGGGTCACACACGGTTGCATCCAGGAGCACAGCAAACCACCAGGGCAGTGGGAGGCAGATTTTGCAGTATCATGAGGACGGGGTGACTCCTGGATCCCAAGAAAAAGTGATTGACTTGCTTGAGTAATTCAAGCAGGCAAGGAACCAAACCTGCTGCTCAGCAATAAGCAGGGATGAGTGCCTGGTCCCCATGAAAAGGGGGGTGATTTGGCTAGGAGATCTTATTCCTGCTTCTGGGAATAAGATATCCCGTAAGGAATCTCATAGTTGAATAAGGAGGGGAACTTGCAGTTAGGCCATTTGGGGCACTTTGGGTTTGCCCCAGATGCCAGGGAACACATAATAGTAGGCCTTAATTGTCAGCCTAATTTCAAATGAAAGAACCAGGATGTTGATGGGAAAATAAAAAGCAAATTACAGCAGCTAAGAACGGTGTCTGGAAAGGAAGAGACTATGGCAGGCACAAAATAGTTGTTTGAGAAACTCAGTGGTGAAAGGAAAGATTAAAGGAAGGTGATGGTAGGTAGATAAAACTTGGTGGGGTAATCACCCTCCAGTTTCCTACAGGAGCCGTAACACCACGTCTTTATTTACTTTGTGTCAGTAAGTATGTGACATGCTGTAAATTATCATATTTAAATTATCTTTAAAACTGTGAAATTGTCATTGCTGTTATGAGAAAATAGATACTCAAGGAGGGCTTGCACATAAGTACTGGGGACAGATGTTTGCCTCTAGTGGTTTTATTGAGGAAAGAATGTCTGGGCAAGTGGGCAAAGGACTAGGCAGAGGAAGAAGTTGAACTGCAATGTAGTTTCAACAAAGACCTCAGATATTCTCACAGGAAGGTATGAAACTGGAATGGCCCTTCAGATTTTCCCAAATCATGGCAAAGGAGAAGGGCTTTGTACCCTGAATCAACAAATCATTGCAAGCAGGCTGTCCCCAGAGAGGAAATGTAACCTTGGTTAGGTAGTTCCCTTTAGCTGAGGGCAATCCCAGAGAGAGTCTCCAGCCATCAACATTCTCATCAACTGGGAGAATGGATGCTGCAGCCCTGAGGATGAGGATCTGAGTGCTGTTCCACAGAATTCACTACGAGGGATTAAACAACTTGTCCATGGCCACACAGTTATCACTTTTTGTTGCCAGTACTCGAGTCTAGATCTCTCCAATTCCAAATCCATGTTTCCCTTAGTATTCTGCAAGTAACTCTGCTGTAATGCAGAAGTAGGGAAGGAATATCTTCCTGGAAATGCAATTGCTAAGTGAATCTGCAAAATAAGGTCAAAGCACAATCCTCATGAAAATATATTCTGGGCAGCATATATTTGGAACCACGGCAAGTCTCTAGATATTGTGGTTCTAGTTTCCATTTCCTTTATTGTTCATTCTTAATGATTGGATGCCCTCTATTCAAAGGACTTTCCCCAGCCTTTATTTGAAGGATAATTTTGACCATCTGCTGCCTAAAACAGTTCCTTGATTGTGCTTACTTGCTTTGGGTCACCATAAAACATATATATACACATATATGTATGTGTGTACATATATATGTGTATATATACACATATGTATATATGTGTGTGTATATAAATGTATAGGTGTGTATATATATTATAAATGTATATTGTACATGTATATATATAAACTATATATATAGCAAAAGTTCTACTTTTAATGTAATTTGTCTTGGCACTTTTGTGACACTTCCAATGTTACCACATGCATGTCCTTATGAGTAAAAAGTGCTCATTAAAACTGAAAGCTAATTTTAACCATCTGCTGCCTAAAACAGTTCCTTGATTGTGCTCACTTGCTTTAAGCCACAATAAAACATATATATACGTATATATGTGTGTGTATGTTTGTATATACATATATGTGTGTATATATGCATGTGTGTACAGATGTGTGTATCTATTATATATGTACATACATGTGTACATGTATGTGGGTGGGTGTGTATATAATATATGTAGCAAAACTTGTACTTTAAATGTAATTTCCCTCGGCACTTTTGTGACACTTCGAATGTTACCACATGCATGTCCCTGTAAGTCAAAAGTATTCATTAAAACACAAAATGATGACAGAAAATAAGACTATGGGGAAGTAAACATAGAGACTGGTGTTACTCAAAATGATGAAAGAAAACTCAGTATATGCCCTAGAGATCTTTGGCAACAAACGAAGTCAGTAGGTCATTCACATGTGATGGGTTTCGGTTTATACAGAGCTAATGGGATAATGTTCAATTGCCATTTTCAGTGATGAGAAAAAAAGTAGATATTAAGTGTGCTGGTTAATAAAGTAATAAATATGTAGGGGTGTGTGTGTGTGTGTTCAACCAGTAGTGTTATAAATAGCATCCTATATTCCACCTCCCTGTAAAATAGTATGAAAAAAAATCACTCCATTTGAACAACACACCAAGGTATAGTAGCAGGGTTGTCCAGTCTGTTATAAAGAAGCAATTCAACTCTGCTACTCATTGTCCTGACTTAGTGTCAAGCTGGCGGGAGACAGGAAGAAAAGAAAATCCTATCCAATTCCCGGTCTTCCTCACCTAAAAATGAGAGAGAACGTTTATTTCTTCCTCAGAAGTTCAGATGCCAACTTGAAAAGCCAAAGAACAATCTTACCAACTGGAGTTTCAAAAAATTTGAAATTCTTTGAGCAGAGCAATCTCCTGTGGCTAATTATCTTAGCACTTTGTACTTATAGATCACTTCACCTCTGCTGCTTTACCTGCAGCCCACTTTTGCAGATTATGTAGCAGAAAAGACAGGAAAGCCAGTGGCTTTTCAAGATCAAGAACAGCTCAAGGGGTTAGATCCACAACTTTCTTATTTCCAGGAATTGAGCTTCTACTGCTAGGCTTGATTTGTCTGGAATGCCCTGTTTACATTCAAAGGCCGTTGTAAGGACTTTATACAGAACATCTTTTACAACACTGTCAGAATCATGTTGTTGTTTATTCTGTTTCGTTGTAAATTTTTTATAGTAGCAGCTTAATTCATGTAAGTCTCTTCATTCTGGTTTCTGAATTAATCCCTTTTGTTACTTGTGTGCTGGTAAAATCTGTCTTCTAAAGCCACAGAATGAAGGACCAGTCCTGATCCTTGGTGAGCTGACTAAAGAAAATTCTGCTTTGGAGGGTCTCTTGTCAGCCCACTGCCTGGAGAGTACTTCCAGTGCTGGGTGTAGCACATGAAACTGTCCAAAGCAACTATCACCAAGGCATTAAATCAGAAGTGTTGGTTAAGTGGGCTTTGTGGTGATAACGTGTTAGAAGACTTCCTTAAATCAGTCTGGGAAAGCCACCACGCAGTGTAAAGCCCCTTCTTCTTTGTGACCTGACACTTGATCAGTTAGGCTGTCTTCCCTCCCCTGGGGCAGAAGCAAGTTGATCATATTCTCAGCAACTCAACTTCTTCTGGAAAGGTTGTTAAGACTTATCCTTGAGTTCTGAATAAATGTTTGCTTTCTGTGAAATTCTACATAGTTAGTGAGAGGATTTCGGGTAGACAGTGTGTATTTGCCCATACTGCTGCTTGGTGTTAGTTAAATGTTCAGCTTTGAATGTCTCCATTGACCTTCCTGAAGTAATACAGTGCCAATTGCTGGTTTCAAGATGCTCAACTCTATGGTATGTCTGCCTCTTACTAGCTTAGGATACATCTTATCTTTGTGGGATTGTTATCTTTAGTTTTCTAACAAATCCAGCAAAGCAATCCAGTTTCCTCAGTCAAGATTGAAATGTGTGTCTGATGCCCAAAGGGAGTACCCCTGGAATGGCCAAGCAGCAGCTGGGAGTCTCGCATTAAATAGGCTTCTGGAGAGTTGTGAACCCGTCTTTTACATCCCCTGTTGGGAAGAATGTGAGAGTAGTGGGAGAGTTGAATCTCCTGTTTTAGATTGAAAAAGACAAAAGAAAAAAAGAAAGAAAAAAGACTTTGGCCACTAAGAGTATGAAAGCCACAGCTTTGCGAGGACAAACAAAGAGCTTTGAAACTTTGAAATCTGTGAAGGTGCAGCTGAATGATGCCAGCTTTGTGCAAGTGCCTGAATTCACAGATTGTGGTTTAGATAAATGATCAGTGGCTTCCTTGTTCATTGAAAATAGTGGCCAGAAAATTTCCAGTAATTTCCGTGATAAATCAATGGGCACTGCTAACCTGGTCACAGACATGCAAAGCTGTCAGCAAGATGAGGGCCCCAGTGCTAGCCATGTACCTGTCTCTAGGATCCCTACTAAGCACACTGAACTTCAAAAACCTCCCTCGGGTAGTGAATAAAGTCAGGATGTAGTAGGTCAAATTTACCATCAGGGGTGTCTGGACCAAAATAGGTCTGAAGCTTGTCCCATTTGTGGAGGCCCTCAGGGGCAGGCACGCTCAGAGTGTGGTATCTCAGCATTTGGTGTCGGAAGCAGGAAAGATAGAGTGCAGGTCTGGTCCTTGGTGCACGGTGGTGAAGCCCAGGTGCTGTAGGAGATGAGGGAGTTCATCGTCTTCTCAGCGAAGCCGCAGAAGGAGTGAAACCCCAAAGCCTTCGCTGTCAGTACCAGGGACTCTGAAGACATAGTCGTGGGCTTCGATGCAGCGGCCCTGGCGGAGCCATTCAGGACACCTCCACCTCCGTTAGCCACTTTGGTGCACGGAATGCAGCAAGGATGTGGCTCCTTGGAGGTGGCGTACAGCTCAGCACTCTCAGAGCCATTTGGACTGCTCAGGATTGTGGCCATGGCTTGGCAGGGTGGATAAGGAGGCAGCATTGGGGAGCTCCGAGCTGGTTCAGTCTGTCCCAGAGCTCCTAGGTGAGAAGGACGCTCTGGCAGTACCTGGGTGAGAGACTGACCGGTCACTGATTGTGTCCCCCTCTCTGCAGGGCCAGTCCTAGGGGGATAGTGGGGTCAGGACTCCTCCGGGCTGGCTACCCCACTGCGAAGAACCAGCAGAAGAGAGGTCCAGAGCAGGTACCCCAGGAGGAGCAGGCATCAGAGTCTTCACAGAGACCCCCTGTGCCTGCCGCTCCGCTCTGTACGCCCCTCCCTCCCTGCCCTGCAGCCAATCATAATCATTTTGCTCACTTTAGCGCAGTCTACACGGTTTAGTGCAGCAGAAAGATCTTCCCTATTCCACAGAGGAGGAAACGGGAGCTCACGGAGGTCATGTCCTTGCCCAGAGTGTCAGGAGTTGGTTCCCTTCCCCTCCCATCACTCCATGTTTCTCTGGGTTCCATACTAATTTTCCTTTTCCTTTCCTTTTCTGTCCTAAACTTGTATACTCAGAGTCCAGAAGAGCCCATTTGCTGGGAAAGTGATGCACATGATTATTTTATTTCAATAATCACAACAAAAATTCATTCACCCTTGCCTAACGCTAAAATCCATACAAGAACATTTGCAAGTTTTGCTTTCTTTCGCTATTGTGGATTGACTTTTCAATCCTTCATTGTTATTTACAAAATGCAATTTTAAAAAATGGAAATGTTTTAACTCCTTTTTTATTTCTGATTAAATCTATTTTATATTTTAAAAGACAATTGGTTTCTATCTTTGTTAGAAAAGGTAGGCATATAGAAAGAGGTAACATACAGCAGTGTCCCCACTTTAATAAATTATCCGGATTAGCAATTCAAAAATATTTTTCATATCTTATCTGCCTTAAATAATATTCTAAATCATTTCTATGAGTTTTTGAAAGACTTAAAAATGAGTAATTTCAATTTACTTTCTTTCAATTGTTGAGTATATTGTTCATCTCAACTGTTGAGAAAACAAAAGAACAATAGATGAATATCTCCATCTAGAGCCTGTTTAGGAAAAATGTAATTGCTCAAAAGAAAAATCATTCTGTATTCTGATGATGAGCTGCAATGCAACAGCTCCTTAATATGTCAGGAGAAAACATCGCCAACATGACTAACCTCAGTTTCGGAGGGACATTGTGTGATGGGGTTTATATCCCCCAGGATGCTGGTTTGGTTTCTATAAATATGTCCTAAGATTGCTAAGCACAAAGTAATTCAATGCTTTACAGCTCAAATGAACCAAATGGAGCTCTAATTTCACTGTGTGTCTAATACCATCTCTGCAAAAGCAGCAGATAAATAATTTGGTAAGATAAGCCGAAAAATAATGTGGTAAGTTCCACCAGAAAAATGAGCAAAGGGTGCATTGGAAAGAAAAATGACACTTGAGCCAATCTTTACAGTTCCAGGACAGCCTCCTGGATAAGCTGATACATGAATTAAATCGTAAAAGGGTACTTTTAGTTTTAATTATAATTCTGTTTAATTTGTCTTTGTGTAAGTTTTCCATTTTAGTTACAAAATTGACACACATGCCCCTGATTTTATCTCCTGCTGCATCTTAGTCTATCATCTACTCATTCTCTTCTTGTTTACCTCTACTTATTCCATTTCTATTAGTTTCTTCCCCTTGGCTTATGACTCATGCTAAAGATAGCTACAACTCTCAGTTCTTATTTTACTTATTTGATTTGTCAGTTTTGTTGGCATTGTTTACTATTTCCTCCCTCCAGACACTTTCTTTCCTTGGTTCTCATGGAACTAAACGGTAGGAGATCTATCAATGCTTCATTCAGACCCCTTAAACCTTTAATACTTCTGTGTGTGACAGCCCAGACTTACAACCATCAGCACCAGACACTCTTTTGCCTGAGGATTCTCTCTAAACACTAGAACCCGCTCATACTACACATGTGATAAAACCAGAGTGCCACAGAAATGACAACTCCTGGAAACAGCCCTTAACCAATGACTAACTGCAGCTGGCGTACAAGTATGCAAGCTCCTTCACTCCTTAGGCAAGACATCTGTGGGTCACAAGCCTATGTCCGTTCTGAGTTCCACACTGAAGTTGAGCTTCAGTTGTTCACAACTGTAACTTGCTTGGTAACACACCCCTTATTGGTTTTTTCCCTCTTCTCTGTTTCACCTTCTCACTCCCCTGTTATTACTTCCTAAGACCATTCACCAGATAATTTTCTTGCACACAAATCTTATCTTGGGTCTGCTTCTTAGAGAATCCAAACAAAGACAAACTTTTAATTCTGTAATTCCTTCTCTGAATTGTTCTATTCTGTGTTTTTTTTTTTTTCTTGCTGAATCTTCTTCTGTGAACTCTTTAAATATGGAAGATTTTTAAGGTTCTGTTACTTTGTAGCGCTCATCCATGTTTCCATCTACCATCTATAGGCCAATAACTCTCAAATCAATTTCTCTAGCTCTAGTATATCTTGCAAAATCCAATTTCACCAGAATATTTCTGTTCCATACAAAACTGTGAATTCTTGGAGTATTGGCCTATATATTTTTATTTGTTTCCGAACTTTAACGTAGCACCTGCCATATCATAGATATTGAGTAAATGCTATTTGAATTGATTAGAAGATGGAAGCAGAAGACAAAAGTCAATGTATTGCTTAAAAGGAAGTACTAGAATTATTCAGGGTCTACATAATAACAAAAGAAAGTCTATTTAGTCAATTCCTAAAATATATATCCAAATCTGTGAAGAAGAAAGAAGGAGAAGGAGTAGTAGAGGAGGAAGAAGACCTGCTTCTTTGGAGCATGAAAGCATAAATAGCCAGCTAACTAATTGAGCTTTTTGTGTTCTAATTGACTCTGTTGGCAAATTCAACAATTTGAATATTAAGAGCTAAAAGTAACCATTTAATATCTGTACTTTTGTTACCCTTTTAGTTAATCAGCTATTCAAAATCTATCTTGCCTAAGTGAGGCCAGTCTTTCCAGATTTCAGGAGATTTGTCAGCCATCAGGAACCATATTTCTTATGTTTAAAATAAATGGAAGCACCATCAAGTCCTCTCTTTTCCATTTGGAAAATGGAAGGCTGCCAGAGAGTATGCCCATATCAATAGTTGACATTTAAATAGCTATTTTCTTAATGCCAATACAATATTTTATGTTTAAAAATCAAGGTTGTGAGCAATAAATTAGGCACTTTTTTTTCTTTTTTCTTTTTTTTTTTTTTTTTTTGAGATGGAGTCTCGCTCTGTTGCCCAGGCTGGAGTGCAGTGGCATGATCTTGGCTCACTGCAATCTTTGCCTCTCAGGTTCAAGCAATTCTCTGTCTCAGCCTCCTGAGTAGCTGAGATTACAGGTGCCCACCACCACACCCAACCAATTTTTGCATTTTTAGTAGAGATAGGATTTCACCATCTTGGCCAGTCTGGTCTTAAACTCCCGACCTTGTGATCCACCCGCCTCGGCCTCCCGAAGTGCTTGGATTACAGGCATGAGCTACTGTGCCAGGCTAGGCACTTTTTTTTCTACGAGTCCTTTAGAGAACGATCCTCTAAAATAGAAGACTGTTAGCACTTACTGCAATTTAAGCCTGCTGCCTTATTCCATAGGAGAAGAAACTGAGGTCCAGAAACATGAAGCAACTTTTTCTAGACCACAGCACAAGTGGCAAACTGAGACTGAGATGCTCACCTCCTGATCATATATGATCCTACCCTATTTGCATTTTGCTTCAAAACTGTAAAGTCAAAGAAATGTGATAACTTTGCATCTCTTGGACTTGCAGGGAAAATTTTGTTAAAATTAGAACAAAACTCAGGGCTGAAAGAGACTTTAGAGATTACTAAGTGTAACACTTTTTCTTGATGAATATACTTACTTCGTAATATCTGGTTTATAATTACCTGATTTCTAGTCCAACATGTAAAAAGACTGTGGTCACCACTCTCATCTTCAAACCCATAAAAACATGGAACAAACTAAAAACCAACAACTCTTCCTGGATCCTTCAGAGAATTGAAGTCATAAGGCAAACTGCCACCCTGAAAACTGCAGAGACAGGTGAGCAGAGATCATCACAGCTTACCAGAAGCAAAAAGCCACTACTGGAGCCTAGGAGAAATACATAAAGGGTATTTGCTCCAAATTAATTGCTGGAGACTAAACACTGACTACCTTGAGAAATAAGAACTCCCTTCTTGAGTTTTACCTGCAAGTACTGCAATGGCTTCTCACTGTGAAGATCTGAGAAATATCCCATTATGATTCTGGCAGGGGAAAGGGAAGAGTAACCATTCTGAAGCAAGTCCAGAGTACTCTGTTCCCCTTAACAACTGCCTGCCCTCAAGGAAAATTATTTTACCAGAGCCAAAGTAACCCTAGTTTTATCAGAGCCTATCTGACACGGAGGAAGGTAATTATCCAACTCCAGTCTCCTTTTGCCATCCTGTCTCACATAAGTGGGAAAGGGTAAACTGAGAAGCTCTTGTGAAGATCACAGCTCAGGGACATAGGCTCACTACAAGATTGAAAGCTAATCATACAATTATAGAATAGTTCCTCTTGCCCTAAACCTTACTACCATGCCACTAGGGCTCCTGTATAATAACAGGGGATTAGGCTGGCTGCAGTGGCTCACACCTGTAATTCCAGCACTCTGGGAGGGCCAAGGCAGGTGGATCACTTGAGGTCAGGAGTTTGAGACCAGCCTGGCCACCATGCTGAAACCTGGTCTCTACTGAAAAAACAAAAATGAGCTGGGCATGGTGATGCACGCCTGTAATCCCAGCTACTCGGGAGGCTGAGGCAGGAGAATCACTTGAATCTAGGAGGTGGAGTTGCAGTGAGTTGAGATTGTGCCACTGCACTCCAGCCTCGGCGATGGAGTGAGACTCCTTCGCCAAAAAAATAAATAAATAAATAAAATAAAGAAACGGGATTACAGCTGAAACAATAGCAAGGCTTATACTCTACTTAAGGAGGAGCTTCTAGGAAAACTCAGGATAATCAGAGAGATTAAAAGACGGATATTAAAGGAAATTTTATCCTCTGAAACCACAGCAACAGCAAAGAGTAAACACAGCCTTACTCCTAGCCAGGTAAACATAAACCCTAACACCTAAAATCTGCGTGTCTCAATTACTTTTACCCAGGGCATCGTGTCTCACTGTCAACAAAAATGTATGCTAAGAAACACATGACAACAACCAGACAGCCATAGTCTGGAGAAACAGAGCAAGCGTCTGAAGCAGTCTCAGATTTTGCGATTATCAGACCAGGAATTTAAAATAACTCTAAAGGAAAAAGTGGACAACTTGCAAGAACACATGGGTAACATAAGCAGTGAGGTAGAAATTTTAAGAAATAATAAAAAAAAATAGAAAACAAAAATTAAAAATACCTTTGATGGATGCACCCATAGGCTGAAAATGGCCAAAAGGAGAATCAATGAGCTTGAAAATGTGTCAGTACAAACTTCCCAAATTGAAAAGTGAAAAGGAAAAAGAATGAGAAAAATGGAACTCAATATCCAAGAACTGTTTGAAAATTACAAAAGATATAACATATGCATAATGGGAATGCCAGGAGGAGAAAAGAAATAAATAACAGATCAGAAGAAATATTTGAAGCAATAATGGCTGAGTATTTTCCAAAATTAATGACAAACACCAACCACAGATTGAGGAAGTTCAGCGATCAAGGAGGACAAATTTCAAAAAGTCTATAATGAGGCATATTATATTCCAACTGAAGCAAATAAAAAACAAAGAGACAACCTTGAAAGAAGCTAGGGGAGTAGGGGTACCCACCACATCTATAAAGGAACAAGAATCAAAATTATAGTGTACTTCTCGTCAGAAATCATGCAACAGGAAGACCCAGCAGTGAAATATTTGAAGTGTTGAAAGAAAAATTTTTTAAAAACTAGAATTGTATATCCAGTGAAATTATTCTTAAAAAGTGAATAAAAAGTAAAGACTTTCTCACCAAATAAAGAGGGAGAGAATTTGCTGCTAGGACGCTTGCCTTGCAAGAAATGTTAAAAATAAGTACTTCAGAGAGAAGAAAAACGGTATCTCAGAAACTCAAATCTGTATAAAGAAGAGCATCAGACAAGGAATAATTGAAGGTAAAAAAAAAATATTTTTCTTCTTAATTGATTTAACAGATAACAATTTGTTGGAAATAATAATAGCAACATTGTATTGGTTGATTATAGCTTATGGATATAAGTAACGACAGTAATATAATAAGAAATAGGAAGGAGGAATTAGAAATTTCCTGTTAAAAGCTATTTGTACTACTCCTGAAGCAGTATAGTGTTTTCTATTTCAAATAGAAAGTGGACTTAGATTAGTGGTAAATGTATGTTGCAAACTCTGCGGCAACAACTTAAATAATTTTTAAAAGAAGCATAATTGATATGTAAGAGAAGAAAATAGAATCACTTAAAATGCTCATTTAAAAGCAAAGAAGGTAGAAAAAGAGTGAGCAACAACAACAAAAAGAAACAAACAACAAGGACAATGAATAGAAAATTGTTACAAACATGATAAATATTCACCTAATTATATTAATAATCACTTTAAATTTCAGTGGTAAAAAGATAAACTGTTAGAGTGGATTTTAAAAAAATACAAGAACCAATTATATGCTGTTTATAAGAAATTAGGCAGGGCACAGTGGCTCATGCCTGTAATCACAGCACTTTAGGAGGCCAAGGTGGGCAGATCACTTGAGCTCTGGAGTCCCAGACCAGTCTGGACAAGATGGCAAAATCCTGTCTCTACAAAAAACAAAAAACAAAAAAAAAAAAACAAAAAATTAGCTAGGCTTTGGTGGTGTGCACCTGTGGTCCAAGCTACCAGGAAGGCTGAGGTGGGAGAATCACCTGCACCTGGGAGGTCCAGGCTGCAG
Source organism: Papio anubis (assembly GCF_008728515.1). Lineage (NCBI taxonomy): Eukaryota > Metazoa > Chordata > Mammalia > Primates > Cercopithecidae > Papio > Papio anubis. Next base: position 84,577,217 of record NC_044989.1, read on the forward strand.
TGAGCCATGATCACACCACTGCACTCCAGCCTGGGTGACACAGTGAGACCTTGTCTCAACAACAGAAGAAATAAACCAAAAAGATAATACATATTAACACTTAGCAAAAGAAACTGAATGTAACATTAATTTCAGACAAAGCCAACTTCTTTTTCTGTTTGTTTGTTTTTGTTTTGTTTTGTTTTTTGAGATGGAGTCTTACTCTGTCGCCCAGGCTGGATTGCAGTGGCTCAGTCTCAGCTCACTGCAACCTCCACGCCCTGGGTTCCAGCGATTCTCCTGCCTCAGCCTCCCAGGTAGCTGAGACTACAGGCACATGCCACAATGTCTGACTAATTGTGTACTTTTAGTAGAGACAGGCTTTCACCACGTTGGCCAGGCTGGTCTTGAACTCCTGATCTCAGGTAATCCATCCGCCTCGACCTGTCAAAGTGCTGAGATTATAGGCGTGAGCTACTGTGAGCAGCCGCAAAACCAACTTCTGAGCAAGGAAAATTATCAAGGATAAAGAGGGGCATTACATAATGATAAAGGGTTCACTTTACTAAGAAGATATAACAATCCCTACTGTGTGTGCCCCTTATCATTGGAGATAGATCCAGCAGGCAGAAAATCAGTGAAGTATAAAATTGAACTGATCAGTGCTATCAAATAATTGGATCTAATTGACATTTATAGAATATCTCATCCAACAACAGCAGAATAGACATTCTTCTCAAGCTCTTATGGAACATTCATCGACATAGACCACATTCTGAGCTACAAAACACATCTTAACAAATTTGAGGAATAAAAATCATACAATGTGTGCTTTAGACCACACTGGAATTAAGTTACAAACAATAACAAAAAGATATATGGAAAAATACCAAAATATTTAGCGATTAAACAATACACTTCTAAATAGCACATGGATCAAAGAAGAAATCTCGATAAATTTTTAGATATTTTAAACTACACGAAAATAAACATATAACATCAAAATTTGAAGGATACAGTGAAAGCAATACTTACAAGGACATTTATAGCATTGCATGTATAATTAGAAGAAAAAGATCTATAATCAATAATTTAAGCTTCCATTTTAGGATTTTTTTTTTTTTTTTTTTTTTGAGACGGAGTCTTGCTCTGTTGCCCAGGCTGGAGTGCAGTGGCCGGATCTCAGCTCACTGCAAGCTCGGTCTCCCGGGTTTATGCCATTCTCCTGCCTCAGCCTCCCGAGTAGCTGGGACTGTAGACGCCCGCCACCTCGCCTGGCTAGTTTTTTTGTATTTTTTTAGTAGAGACGGGGTTTCACCGTGTTAGCCAGGATGGTCTCGATCTCCTGACCTTGTGATCCGCCCGTCTTGGCCTCCCAAAGTGCTGGGATTACAGGCTTGAGCCACCGTCCCCGGACAGGATTTTTTTTAATGACCAAATTAAACCCAAAGTAAGCAAAAGAAAAGAAATAACAAAGATTAGAGCAGAAATCAGTGAAATTGAAAATGCCATCAGAAATAGTCTAGTCTTATAAAAGAAGGGAAAATGGAGTTTTAAGAGACACACAGAGGAAGACAGCCACAGAGGAAAAGGCATGGAGCAGAGTGATGTGTCCACAAGCCAAAAAATACCTGTAGCCACCAGATGCTGGAAGAAGCCAGGAAAAAATTCCCGATATTACCTCTGCTGACACCTTGATTTTGAACTTCTGGCCTTCAGAGCAGAGAGAGAATACATTTCTGTTCATTTTAGCCACCAAATTTGTGGTCATTTTTTACAGCAGCCAGATAAAACTAACACGATATTCAACAGTTAGTTTTGGAGGCAAAATTCCCAAAGAAAACACTATGCAATTAGTCAAATACTGGCTAATGATATCAGGATGCAGGAAATCATTTAGACTGAATTGTCAGTGGAAATGACAAATACTGGCCCTGTCAGGATATTCCAGAAATCCGAAGTACTTTTCTCATAATGAGATTTTTTTTTTTTTTTTAGTTGAGATTTGATAAATGACTGTGCTTCTTTTTAAATTTTACATTGATTATATTGAACTGGCTCTTGAAAATCCCATCTACTTGTTTGAGTCTAGTCAGACTGTATATGCTGTTTACAGTAGGCTGGAGTATGAATAAAAAGAAAGTGAATTTACGGTAGAGCAACATCAATTGTGAAGGCATTGTCAGCCAACTCAGATAAATTAACTTGCATAGGCCTTTGCTTGCAGGTTTGCAATCACCGTATTTTTACTTGGTTCCTGTACTACATATTTCCCTATCTGAACATTCAGAAAATCGTCAACTCTGATTTTCCTCCCTTTTCTATCAACAACATTTTTACTCAGGATTTTCAAGCCTTGTCACTCTGTTCTTACTGAAATTTTCTCAGGCTTCAAGGTCAAGCTCAAAGCCACAGGAATTCTGAAATTCACACAGGTTCCTCTGCTTTCCAGTGCATGCTAATGAGATCTCTTCTTAGGATGAAGCTCATTCTGTCTTGAAGTATATTTAATGCTTGTTTGTCTATCTTCCCCATCAGGCCAGTGATTTTCAACCTGGAGTAGGGGCAGTAGTTGGGGAGAGTATAGGACCACCTGGAACGCTCTGTCTGTGGTTCATCCACCTGTTCCCATCCTGGATTTTCCCAGGGAAAATCCAGAATTTTCCCTAAAATTCTGATTCAGTATGTACTAGCTGGGAACAACTCCCCAGATAGCTCTGAATCTTCTCCCTTGCTATGCCCTTACTTTTTATACCAGACAACATCAGGAAAATAAAAAATAAGGCCTGTGACCTTAGATTATTTAGATTTTAAATAGTTCTTGTATTTTTGAGGTCACAGACTTCTTTGGAAATCCCGTAAAAGCTATGGATCCATAATTTTAAGATAAAGACATACACAAAATTTATGTATAAATTCAGGGGATTCATAGCCTCCTGAAGATCATTCTTGAACTCTCTAAGAATCCAAGGCCTTAACTTAGAAGTCCTAGGTTAAAGTATGTAGAAGATAGCATTACATGAAGGACACTCAACATATATTAGTTTAATTAATCAGTTAACTGATTAATGTCTATCTTATTAATGCTATATAAGTATATGCAGGTTATCTCTATACTTTGAGTTGATATGAAGAAAGATACCTATATTTTCCTATAACTAGTACCTTGTTATCTCTGCTTACAACAAACTACAAAGTGGATATATTTTACAAACCAAAGAAAAAGAAAACCATAAGGAAAAACACACAATGAATGTTAGAGTGTTAGAGTTGGGTCAATTTGATTTATTTTAGAACAAAAAGACAAAACCCAAAATGGTCAGTCATATCATCCTGATAGCACATACCCTCAGTCAGCCTATAGCCACTGCCCCAACTTCCCAAGGGAAATAAGACAATAGTTCAGGCAAAATTATTTATTTACTTGAATGAGATGTTTTTCTCAAACCATGTCAGACTTACCTGTTTGGCTGAGCAAGGCCCCACAGAGGTACAAGATGCCTTTGGCCCCTAATAAATGAGCCTAGAACTGAAATTAAAAGCCACTTCATTAGCTTTGTCCAGTCTTTTCCCTCTCGACCACATCCAATTTTCAATTTTCTGATCTAGATCTTAGCACCGCAATGGTGAAAAACTTTCGGGATAAAAGATGAACAAAAGAAAACGTCTCACCTACACACCTGAACTGGTAGGCCTAAGGTAATCTTAGGTATCCTTTCTTTAGGAAGCACTGTGATTCTCATTGGCTTTCTAATTTCTTCCTCCTAAGCCAAAAGAGACCCTGAAGTCTTTTACAACCTACTTATAGGGAAGGAGGAGAAGACACCATTTCTCTGAATTCCAGAAGGTTCCACCCAACCCGAGGGCTCAGAATGTTAACCTTTCCCTTTATTACATGGCAAACTGTACCACAGCTCAGTGGTCCAATAATGATCCTTAGACCTATACTAACCTATACCAGTGCCCCATCCTGAGTGCAGTAAGAGAGGAAAGAAGAGAGGAACCTTGACCCTAGTGATAGCCAAGCACCTACCCCATACAATTGGCCCATAAAAGAGCTATGACTGAAATCCAGGTATTTGGATAACCAGCCCAGTGCCATTTCTAGTCCTCTAAAAATCTTAGTCTTAATCATTTTATTATTATAAGAGATGAAGTACATTATTCTCTGGGAAATAATAACCATATCAAAAAAAATTCGATCTTCAGTTGGATATTCCTTAGCGCTATGACTCATTCCTTCACATCCCCACAGATCTTTGTTTTTCACCTCAAAGTATAACCTATTAAACCTTGTATTTTCCACATATTAAAAGTAAACTTCTAAAGGGCAGCATTTATAGCTGATTCATCTTAGGGGATCTCGTATAACACTTTGCATAAACTAGGAATCAAGCGAAAGAGTGTTGGAGTGAGCACAAAAGAGTGGAAAAACTAAACAACAATGAAGTTTTTCCAAGTATTTCACAAGCCTAATTGCTCTAAATGATGCGTTTTCAACTGAGTTGTACAGTATTCTATTTATATACCTTAAGCCACATACAAGTTGAAGAATTGCTTTCAAAGCAGTTAGAGCACTACAGATTACATGTAACTTAAATATTTGGCACCCAGATTTTAGACTAAATGTTTCTGTTTCCCTAAAGAACATTTGATAGTATACATATCCTCAAGGTCAGAAGGGAAAAAAAGAGACAAACAAACAACAACAAAAACCTGCTTCTGATCTTACAAAGAACATTTGAGCTAGAACACAAAGATCTTTGAAAGTTTTTGGATACTAGTTCACTTTCTGACACGTGTATGCTCTTGGCAAAAAAAAAAAAAAAAAAATTATATATATATATACACACACACACACACACATCAAACCAGACAAAAGATCATGAAGAAAAAGCGAGATGCCTCCTTCACTTTTCCCCAGGGGAATACAATTCCACAAAGGAAAACACACATAAACCTGCTCCCTTGTACCCTTTTCTTATTTTGTAGAAGTTACTCATACAAAAGACAGCCTGGCGAGTAATCAACACATTTCTTTACCAGCCTTAGTCAGAGACAAGGTTTACCTGGGAGTCTTTAATCTTCTTTTGGCCACAATCTCACAACTAAGTCAAGGGTCAGCCATCGCCAGCCATTCAACAGTAAACAAATCACTATTATAGATATTTTAAGTTCAACATTGTGCTGAGAAAAATTCTATCAGTTTTTGCACGTTTGTACAATTGTCAAGATTCACTGTGTTTCCTCTATAATCACAAAGTAAAAGTAGACTTGGTGTGTGCAAAAAAGAAACAGAGAATAAATTGAATCAAGGACAAGTGGCTGTTTCTGAATGAATGACCTGTTTGCCAGACGTGGACAATGTCTGTTTGGACCTCCCCCAACCCCACCGTTGCTAACTTCCATTAAATATATCTTGCCAGCCTTGATGGCTGCTGTCTGTCAAATGCCTCTGCTTGCCTGAACCTCTCTCCCAAGTCAATTTAAATGTCCAAAATACATAACTAGTGCTGCTTCTTGGAAATGCAAAGGTTTATGGAATGGATCATGGCTAGAAGGTTGTCAGTTGAGGTAGTCTTCTGCATCTCCTCTCATGGACCATGAGTAATACAAGCTTCTCTCTCTCAGGAGTATCTGCCTCACAGAATTGTCCTCCAAGTCCCAAGATTTCTAGTTGGGAGTATAAAGCGTTGACAGAAATGAAGTATAGCTTCCCTCCAGCTGGCTATGAGGGACAGACTGCCAAAAACACTGCGAATGGCCCATGGGATATTTTCTTTGACACTTGATTATATTACTGTCTCCAATATGTATCTGAATGAGCTTGGTTCCCCCACTTAGGCCTCTTAGCCACCTCCAGCCTGGCAGATATACAATACAGCTTTGGCAATGGCTATAAATTACTCCTGAGCTTCTCTGTCATGGGTACCGAAACAAGGCAATGTGACATATTTGCTGAACTATTTAAACATTTCCTTATACAGCAACTAAATGCTGCTATCCATTTGAAAACACTTGAGTGCCCATAACGGCTGTCTAGAAATCAGTGTGGCTAACCTCACCTAATTACTGATTAGGGCGTGACATCCCAAGGTAAGCATCTGTTGAATGCGGGGCAAAATTCACAAAATTCTCTGGAATCAGGCAGTCTTTTGCATCTCTTTGCTTCTCTTCTGCCCTAATGTAAAATTTAAATTGCTAGAAGTCAGAGAAAGCACACTCATGTTGCCAGATGCCACTTACCACATTGCAGGAGCCCATCTGCTCTATTAAGTACTCTGGTCAGCTACTTCATGCAAATGCTCCAGGAGTCACTTTCAAATTGATCTGGGTTATCTCCAATTTTTTCAGTCAGTTTTCACATGCAGCTGCTTGTGAATGTGTCGGTAATTGATATGTCATAGCCATTGCCCTCACCTTTCAGGAGCAACATGTGAAAATTTTTTTTCATTGTCTTTGGGCTGAGACCTGTTTATCCAATTCTAAATCTCATTAGAATGCTGTGTCGTCTTGGAGTCAGAGGAAAATGGGGGAAGAAAATATGCAGACATCTGTACATCTGATACATCTGACGCCAGCCAGATAGAATCTTGTCTTCAGCAAACCTTGCAGCCCAGAGAAAGACAGCCACTCTCAACAGAATAAGAGGTGCTAAAAAGGAAGAGTCTTCATTCTTCACCTGATTTTGCAGAGTGGGTTTGAGAATTCACTACTACCTTATCCCAGCCCTATGAGATCTGTTTCCCATCTATTTGTAGCCTCATTATGCCAGAGCCACAAACAACATTTTTTAGTTTTGCTAACAAGCTAATATGAAAAGGTCCAGTCTTCAGGATGATGTTGAGTGAGTGAGGACCTAGAGTTGTTTGTTTTTTACTTTTCTTTTAGGTTCAGGGGTACATGTGCTGTTTTGTTGTGTAGGTAAATTATGTGTCGTGTCATGGGGGGTTGGTATGCAGATTATTTTACCATTCAGGTAATAAGCATAGTAACCAAGAAGTAGTTTTTTAATCCTCACTTTCCTCCCTCTCTCCACCCTCAAGTAGGCCCCAGTGTTTGTTATTCCCCTCTTTGTGTCCATAAGTACTCAATGCTTAGCTCCCGCTCATAAGTGAGAGCAGTATTTGGCTTTCTGTTCCTGTTAGTTTACTTAGCCTCCGTGTTGCTGCAAAGAGCATGATCTCATTCTCTTCTATGGCTGCATGGAATTCCATAGTGGATATGTATTACTTTTTCTTTATCCACTGTAACATCGATGAGCATTTAGGTTGGTTCCATGTCTTTGCTATTGTGAATAGTGCTGCAATGAACATATGCGTGGATGTGTCTTTATGGCAGAAGAATTTATATTCCTTTGGATAGATATCCAGTAATGGAACTGTTGGGTCGAATGGTAATTTTGCTTTGAGTTCTTTGAGAGATGTCCAAACTGCTTTCCACATTGGCTGAACTAATTTACATTCCCAGCAGCAGAATATAAGCATTACCTTTTCTCAACAACTTCATCAACATCTGTTATTTACTGGATTTTTCGTAATAGCTATTCTGAGTAGTGTGAGCTGGTATCTCATTGTGGTTTTGATTTGCATTTCTCTAATGGTTAGTGATGTTGAGCATTTTTTCACATGTTTGCTGGCTGCATGTATGTCTTCTTTTGCAAAGTGTCTGTTCATGTCCTTTGCCTACTTTTTAATGGGGTAGTTTGTTTTTGTTTGTTGATTTGTTTAAGTCCCTTATCGATTCTGGATATTAGATCTTTGTCAGAGGTACCAACCTGGGAACCCAGCCACCCATTTCCTGCCCTAGGCTCAGAAGGGGACACAGTGATTAGGGACTATTTTGGACCACCGCACAGCACAACCAGCTTTTGGAAAAGCAGCCAGACTGGTTTCCACCTGGGTCCCTGACCCTGCTGCTCCTCACTGGGCCAGGCCTCCCAGCGTGGGACCCTAGTCACCCCGGCCTGGACTCTCAGGCCAGCAGCAGCTCTGCACTTCCCTGGAACAGATCTCCCAGAGGGAAAGGCAGGTTGCCATTTTTACTGCTTGACAGCCCTCCCTTCTGCTGCCCTCAGGCTCAGGAGGGTACACAGTGATTAGGGACTATCACAGATCCCCAGCACAGCACCTTACAGAAAAGCAGTCAGACTTAAATTTTTTGAGCAATGGGGATTCTAATTGATATTAAAACCTCTTTTGGTTGAAGTCCTTCCAAATAGACTTACCAATGCCTTTTCTGATGTCCCGCCAATTTCAGGCCTGTCTAAGCCTTTCTCTTTTCTCTCAGGCACTTAAAATACAACATTAGAGAAAGCTATGCTATTTAATAATAAGTCCTAATGCCTCTACCACCATTGTATTATAAGATATTTTTGTATGTCAAATCACTCTGTCAAATTGAGAGGACTGTCTTCTTTAAGGGGTTCTTGAATTTTTTCTTTATTCTGTGTTTTTGTGGCCTCTAGTTTTATCTAATTAGGTCACTTAGAACCACTCCAGAGCCTTATCTTTGGCAGGTCACCCTCTCTTCTTTATTCATTGACAGAATAACCTTTACTTGAAAAAGAGAAAAACTGCAAACGTCAGCATGAACATCAAGATCATAATTAAGTTGATGCTAAAAACTTCCTTTTAGTCTTTCAGACCACTTCCACTTGGTTTATACAAATACAGCCCTGGCATTTTAGTTTCCATCTCCACCTTGCCCTTAGACTTTGACATGACGTTACTATATTTTGAACAGCCAGCCAAAGCTTCTCCCCTTACATGTCATGAGCTAGGGCAAAGACAAGTCTGGACAAGCTGGATGTCTTAGATGGAAGCAAAGGGAACATTTATTCTTCTTCTCCCTCATTAAATTTACTTTATAGCCTCGTTCTTCCCCAGTTGTGGCAGGAAACACCAATTAGGCCTCTAAGCTTTTTATTTTTCTTTTTAATGTAAACTACAGATGTATAGAAACAGATTAATTATAATTGTTTGTTTATTATGTATTATTGCTTCATGCAGGTATGTTTTTATTGTATTATATCTATTTATTTATAGTAATAAGATAATAACCCCACAACCCAGTCCACTCCAGAACTAGAACATGGTCAAGAGCTTACTTCTAGTCCTAATCCACCTCCTTGGTTTGCTGCCCAGCCCCCAGAGATTAGCATGATCCTGAATTATATGCTTCTTATTCTTTTGCCTCCTTTTTATAGTGTATAACCCAATGTATTCATGAACAATATATTGTTTAGTTTTACTTTCTTTAATCTTATAAGAAAAGATAGTAAACTATAGGTAGTCCTCTGAAACATGCTTCCCCCCTTGATAGTATATAACTGTAATTCAACTTTATTATTGAATACACCTGTATTTTATTCATTTTCATGGTTATAAAGTATTCCATTCGGTAAAACACACTACAATCAATTTTTTGAATTTTTCTATCAATAAGCATTTGTGTTGTTTGGGTTGTTTTTGCTGTTATGAACAATGTCGCTATTCTTAGAAGTATACAATTTACTAAAAAATAGATAGATAATTAAAAGTATTTTGTTACTCCTAAACATTAAAGAATCTAGTCCAGTAAAAGTGATAACATTCCAAAATATTATTTGATTTCAAATTGATTCCCTCGTTCAGCTGAGACCATTTTGGGGACAAAATTCCTGCAGTGAGGCAAAAGCACCAGGTTGGTTTTGTTAGTATTTCTCGCTCTACCTCCCTCCCTACTTGCTGGAGGCTACTTCAGAACCCAAAGCAGAGAGAAGTATGAGCCTAATCTCATGATGCTGATACAATTGTAATCAATATGATTATTTTTTTTTCTTCCTCTTTTTCATTTTGTAAATCTCCCAGGGAGCTCAAATGGTTTTGGGAGAGATTCTTCTGCTGAAGAATGCCTGGTGAAGCACTCTGAATACTAACAGGCTTTTTAGGACACTCCCCTTGTCAGCCCATGGGCTTCCCCTAAACTTCCCTTCTGCGGGGGTTTCTTGGCCCCTGTGGACTGGCATCTTAAATGAGACCCCTGTGAAGACAATTTCAGGTCAGCTCTGGGGCCAGCCTCTAGAACACATGCATATTGACTTCTCCATTGATGGGAATAAAGCAGCTTGCTCATAAGCCAGTTAAATTTCATACCTTCTCTCTCCCACCTAATGCCCAGCTAACCCAACCTTTTGTGTATAGGCTTCTCCCAGCAGAATGAAACAGAAGTGTCTCTGTTCTCCAAATTCGAAAAATGCATATCAAGTTCTCTGAGCTGTTTTGTTGATGCCTCTTCACTTGGCTTAATGTAAGAAGCCTTCAGCCTCCTCTGTCACCATGAAAGAAGAGGAGAATGTTTTCAATACTATAAGAGTTCTCCCCATACAAAGTCTGTTTTCCAAATCTAATTGGAAATCCTTGAGTAACTGGGAAGTGGATGTTTGGATTGTGCAGGCAGAACTTATTCTCCAATCTCTTGGCATGTTCTTCATAGACAATCTAGCTCCTTATTTTAAGATATGAGTATGTCTGGCACCTATTCTGTTAGTCTCAGGTATTAAGGTCTCTTCTGAAATTTCAAGACCTAAAGTGTCTCACTTGAATATCCTGTTACACTTGCAACCTAAAAGGCTTTTTAGCAAATTAAGGAATTTGAGTTCTGGTTTGACTTCTTTCATATCCATTGGAGGAAAGAAGAAGTCTTAAATAAGACTGCAAACTTTAATTACAGGGGTCAGTAATTCTTGCCCAAGTGGTGAGAATCACCTAGGAACAGAGGAGGATCTCTTGTCTATAACTGCAGTCAACGCAGAAGTCAACCAGATGTGGAGAACTACCAATCAATAAAGAAGACTAGACAGCTTATCCAGTAGTCCTAATCCCTCACCAAAGAGGGAAGCAGTGAAAGGTGGCAGAAGCCGATAAGGAATTTCAGAACCTGTTACAAAGGAGGAGAGAGGCAGGAATAGGTATGTAAGAAGAAAACTGAGAAGAGAAATATACCGGGAATAAGCACTGATGTATATGCCTATTTTTGCATATGTCTGAGTTTAAAAAGCCAGAGATGGAATGGACTGTGCTTATCTTGTAACCCAGTTACAGTAACTGACTTCTTGCCTTGTTTAAATCTATACCTTATCTCAGTTCTAATAAATGCAGTTTTGCCCTCCAAGTTTGAGTTTCTGCTTTTAGTGGGTGGTCTTCCTGGTAATCCAGTGTAATCAGGACTGGAGTTTCACTTGGTCCTCTAACTCTCTCCAGGCACTAGCATCCATAAGAAGTGTCTCTCTGGTAGGATTTTTTACTATCAGCTTCCACTTTGTTATGATGCCACTCTCTGCTTGACTTCCAAGATCTCTCTCTGTCTTCCCCACCACTTTTCTCTATTGATCATTTCTCAAAATGACAATATACTTTTCCTACTTGCCTGGCCATTCTTCTCTTATTCACTTATGCTCTGACGGTGGGTATAGTTGGTTGTCAAATTTCAGTCATCCCATATAAGCATTCTGCTGTGAGACCACCCTAACATACATGCTATCATAAAGTACAAATTCAAATTTTATTACTTTGTGTATTTATTTGTTCTTTAACTCCACAAACCTTTATGGAGCATATACTGTGTGTCAGGCACTGTTCTAGGGATTGCAAATGTATCAGTGGAAAAAAAATTCTCATTCTCATGAAGATTGTATTCCAGGGGGGAATATAGTCAATATAAATCAAAACAAATAAATATGTAATATAACTGATAATGTTAAATACAATACAGAAAAGAGAGGCCTAGGGAGGTCATGGCAGGCCTTCAGGATATACGTAGGCTCATGACACATTGCTGGGAATGCTATTTCTCTAACATAATATTATTTCTTACAACATCATTGTAAGAACATAATAGGCATCTCTAATAGGACATGTGTGTACAAAAGCCATTTCCTGTTCTGATTCCATGATTCCATCTCCACTGCCCCACCCCCAACTCCCTCCCAATGTGTTCTCTCAAATCCATGACCCATCATCAACAAAATCTAATTCATTTCTAAATGTTTCCCTCATTTTTCATGCATTCTAACTTAAGCCTGGTTCTGCCTGGCTCTGGGACATTCCTTTCCCAACAACCCCTAGATGATGGCTGTTATTTCTCGCAGTGTCCTGCCACATGGCCTGCCACATGATAGGAACTCTTCAAAAACTGTTTGTGAATGAATGCCTTAAGCTTCACCCCTTCAGAACAGAAGGGATGTAGATCATGTGAATTGACCTTCTGGTTACAACTGATTGGATTGTGTACCTCCCTGAGCTGGGGCAATATTTCTTTCTGGAATTTTAAGACAGGCGTATAGCTGTAGCGTGCAGCCAAGCCAGAGGATCACGTAGGCCTTTGAGTTCCATAGACTACCATTTTAAGGCAGCTTTGTGAAGGTAGATGAGTGAGTATAGAGCTGCCCTATGGAGAAAAAATAAGCAGAAGCAAATTAGAGACAGGAGATCATGTGGTGTGAAAGAGGGTGAAAGCGAAAGCTTGATGACTGTCCATTTTACAGAAGGACTACTTGTGGTCCCTAAAATTCAGCTCCTTGACTTGAGATTCTCATATCCTGAAAATACAGTGATGCTGCTCCATCTCTCTTTTTTTGGATGTCTTGAATGATTTCTGTTCTTTGGCAACTGAACAGTGCTGCTTGAGACAGAGTACCCCTCTTGTGAGTTGGCTGTTTATACCAGCATGCATAGTAGGCTTATATCAACTAAACAGAATGCTTCCATTTTTCAAATCCCTGAATCATCTTATGATAATAATGTCAACTGTGGCACCTAACCATTAAACCTCTACCTTCTACCTTCATTTTTTTTTCTCTACAGAATGTGCCCTTTCTAATAGAACAAGGGTCAGCAAACATTTTCTGTAAAAGGGCCAGATAGTACATTTTTAATTAAGGCTTTGCAGACCGTTATGTCGGTTCCAACTACTGAATTTTGCTATTGTAGCCTGAAAGCTCCACAGACAGTGTGTAAGCAAATGGAATTGGTTATGTTCCAATAAAACAGGCTCAGGATTAGGCTGCTTGAGTTCAAATGCTGACTTTACCATTAATTAGCTGTGTGACCTAGGGCAAGTTAGTTAACTTTTCTATGTATCTTTGGCATGTTCATCAGTAAAATGCAGATAAAAATAGTATCCATATTATTCTTATAGAATCATTGCAAACTTTAAATGTAATAATATTCATCGAGAACCTGGCAAATTGACCAAGCACCAGTAGTTGTAAATTGCTAGCACTGACCTTAAACATTCTACATTTCTTTACCCATCAACTTTTTCCCCAATATTCTTATTTTCTCATTAATTCTAGTGTATTCTTTCCAGTAGCACATATTCCATGGCATACGAATTGTTAATAAGTCACAGAAAGTGCTTTAAGGTCAGGTCAGATGGGGAATTTCTAGACTAAATAATGTTAAATTATGCCCCTCTCTATTCTTTTACTTGGGATGAAACATGGCAGAATTTCTCAGTCATCTAGATTGTGTTGTTTTAAATCAATAAGAAGGGAATATGGTTCCCAACAGTTCCCAGGCTTATGGAAACATAACCCCTGAACTTGTGTACTTCAGAACATACTTTGGAAAATGCTGCCCCAATGGTTCATGGACAACACTCATCACTTTAAGGTGGTGTGCTATTCCTACTGGCATACCTGCTTTTGCCATTGACATACTTTCCTGCTCCCTAAGTCCTGAAACTTTATGCTCATTCCCTGGTCTCTGTCAGAGCATGCCCTTCTGCTTCCTCTAATGTCAGTGTTGCTTCATTGCTCCTCAATGTCATTTGTTGCATTTACTACATCTGCTCATCCATTAGGGTCTTACCCTTGCTCATCTTCTTCTCAACTATTGTATTCACGCTCAGAGTTCTAACCTCTACTAAAATTCCCACATCTACATTTCTAGTCCAGACTTTTCTTCTGATCCCAGATCATATATCCAGCTGCCTGCTGAGACATACTGATATATTCAAAGCTGAACTCAGTATCTTTGACTAAAGACGATTGTCTGTCTCTGCTAGTAGCATTGCCATCACTGAAACAACACTCTAATAGTAATCCCTAAACTGTTCCTTCTAATTCAACTCCTACATTCCATCAGATGTCACTTCTGTGCATTCTATCTCCTTAACTGTTCCCGTTGTCCTCCTCTCCTCTCTTCTCTATTTCTGTACCTATGGCTTCTTCCACCTCTGTTTCCCACCTCCAGAAATCTGTTCTTTATCCTATTATTATAAATTCCTATCTGATTCTATTATCTCTTCAAGTAGCTCCAGATTTGCTACATGATATAGTTCAATATATTCAGCATGGTACATAACACTCTTAATCATCTAACTCTCAATCTGCCACTACACTCTTACCATTCAACACAACTCTCCATATACTCCATCCAGTTTCTATGGTGCACCTTTCTCCTGTCCCATTTTCTAAAATGACCTCCCCACCTGCTCCCAAAACAGTTTCTTAGTTTGTGTTTTCTCAGAAGCAGACTCTCAAACAAGAATTCCTATGGTAAAAAAAAAAAAAATACATACATACATACATATATATATATATATATATATATATATATGAATGGGGAAAAAGAAATTAAAAGACAACTGAGTGCCCTGTCTAGCTCAATCTCCTAAATTATCTCCACCTATCATCGTCTTTGAGCTATTTTACAACTTTGCAAGTTCTAGAAAATATGGTAATGCAAATGATTCTTATCAGTACACAATGAGGTTGTATCCAGTAGAATACAATTGAATATTTTTCTATAGGTATTCACCAGTTCTGCCAGTTTTGCATCTATTTGTAAATTCATTTCATGGCATCTGTGTGCTGTGATTTGTATCTGGCATCTCTGTGCAGTAGTTTGAACTCTCCGTTGACTAGAGTTGACATATTTAGCAAACAAAAATATGAGATGTCCAGTTATATTTGAACTTTAAGTAAACATTTTTTAGCATAAGTATGGTCTGATGCAGTACTTGGGATGTATCATACTAAAAAATTTTAAGTTGTTTATCTGTATCTGGCAGTTCTATCTTTGATTCAATTGTGACATCAGACAAGTTCCCTTATTAATAAGCAAAATAAAATCTTTATATTCATTTGACATGAGTCTTGATTTTACTGTTTAAAAATGTCCATTTAACAACATGCAAATAGTTTCTTTGGAAAGCAGGGGAATAAGAAAATGAATCAGAGAAGAAAATGAATCAGAGTAACACCAGTTACTGCTGTGAGTGATGGAGGCTTGCTGTCCATGGAGAATTCCCAAGCACACCTCGGAGTTATTTCATCCATGGGTCAAGGAGGTGTGATATTTATTCACCAACTCCCATTCCAAACACTCCAGTCTAGACTTTTCTCCTGATCATAGACCATCTATCTATTGAAGGCTGCTTGGGAGAGAGAAACTTCCAGCATGCCCAGCCTGTTGTGACAATGACCAAAGAACCAGCTCCAATGACATTTGAGCCAATTTGCACAGATTTTATCAGGAAAAAAAATCTAGGCAGGCCATCAATAGCTTCAGCTGTATTAGGCAAATACACACATTCTTCAGGATAACCAAAAATACTACCATAATGAATACTTGTAATTTTGTGTTGTCTCAGCATTCATTTTGAGTATAGGGTTAACTGTGTCCTACCAAAAGCAGGGCTTAGTCATCCTTAATACAGCTTCTGGCTCTCTGCCTCCTCCCAGGATCCCAGTGTGGTCCAAATCATCTTCTCTATACAACTGCTTCCTGGTAACTACTTCTCTATGGGACATATAGATACAACATATCAGACTCACCCCACTGGCCCCTACACCCAGCATAGACTGGGTGGATATGCTACAGTGACCACTAATAAGTTATACTGTGGCCCCACAGGACTCATGTCTGTCTGTTCTAAACTTCCCAATTAGAACTACCCATGGGAAACCACCTTGGGTAACAGCCTGAACCCTAATATAGACCTTGGCCAACAAGTCTGTCTCTTTCTGGCTCCCAGCTGCTGGTTTAGCATGATGCTCCCGCAGTCTGTTCATCAGCCCTCACCAGTACTCCTCTTCTCTTATTGACCTGTAAGTAATAAACTACTTCTGCTATTTCATGTATTTTGTTGTGCTGCCTCCTCTGTGCCTCACCTGAGCAACACACCTGAATCTAACTTCTTTCTTGTTCAGGGTTCTCCTAGACAGTGGCTATCTTGGTGGAAATAAACTGGACACAGTCAGATAAGAGCCACAAGGAGCCAGGCACGGAGACTCACACCTGTAATCCCAGCACTTTGGAAGGCTGAGGTGGGTGGATCACCTAAGGTCAGGAGTTCAAGATCACTCTGGCTAACATGGTGAAACCCCATCCCTACTAAAAATACAAAAAAAAAAAAAAAAAAAAAAAAGTTGCTGGGTGTGGTGGTGCATGCCTGTAATACCAGCTTCTGGGGAGGCTGAGGCAGGGGAATTGCTTGAACCCAGGAGGCAGAGGTTGCAGTGAGCCGAGATCGTGTCATTGCACTCCAGCCTGGGCAACAAGAGTGAAACCCCATCTCAATAATATTATAACAAAAAGAGCTGCAAGGGTGTCTGCCAGTATAAATACATTTCCTACAAGAGGGACACTTCCCTGGTCATGGGTCACACACTTGGGCATTAGGTCATCTGCCAGGATAAAAGAGCATCCTGAGAAAGTCACAGAGTAAACATCCACAGCGATATTCCCTGGAGCCTCGTCAGGGCAGGGGTAGAGTTTACAGCCACTCTCCATAGAGAGACCTGAAGCCCAAAATTTAAAAAAATATATAATAGCCACCTTCTCTATGACACCTTTGTTAATTCCCAAAAGTGATGAACAGATCTTGCCTTTATGAGCTCATTGTCCTTCATAAAGACTACTCTAATATAATCTTTGACAGATATTACACTTATTTTTCTCAAAATGTGTATCTCCTCAAAATAGATTAAACTTCTGGAGAATAGAGATTTTCTTACTACATATAGCCCCAGTTCCTGGTAGGTAATCTAGAAAGCATTATTGAATAAATGAGTGAATTAATTTGCACCGATTTAAGAGAAGAGGAAAATTGAAGAAGACTTCAACAAAAAATAATATCTAAGCACGTCTTGAAGGATAATAAAGCGTCTACCAAGATACGGTAGTCACTTCAGGCACAGAAATCATTATAAGCAAATAAATGAAGAGAGTGGATTTATATTTAAGAAAATGTTTGTTCTTTTCATAGGAAACATTTCTCATATCCTCTATATGTTGGATGCTTTTCCTCTCTTGTGCCTGAAGCATTTTAGAAGTCTAAGTTCTAAGAAAGAATGACAGAGTTTTACTGTGATAGACTTTACCACAGCTTCTCCCAGAGTAAATGTAATCCAAAAGCAGCAGTAAATGTCTCATCTGAAGCAATTCAGCATTGAGAGTTACTAACACTGCTGTCATCCCCCTCCAAAAAGGCCATAATTACATTGTACCTCCCATGCCATTAAAATTTTCACACCACTTTTGAGGGTGCTATATATACAAGCTAAATAATTAAAGCCATTCTCTTTTGAGTCCCTTCAGGAAAGACACAAACACACACACACAAATATTCTTCCCTTCGATACTGGTATAATATCAGCATTTTCAACAAATAAAATGACTTGTTTTGTCAACCTAATAATAAAAGCCTGAATACTTCTGTCACTCATTCCTGGGGTTTACGTTTTTCTTATTTAAAAGCTGAGAGATGAAAAATAAAAAGAGCTGTGTGGATTGGCCAATTAAGAAACGCAAAAATCTATGAGTAATTGAATAATTATGATGACTAAGATTACTAAGTCTTGTTTTTTTTACTGAAAACAATTTTGCTAAGAATAAAGAAATGTTAATTGGGGAATTTCTTAAATTAGGGAATTTAAGATTTATAAAATATCTGAATTACACAGAGTAAAGGAAAGCCAATATATTTCTACCCTGTGATAGAGGCAATGGTGAAATTGGAGGACATTCTAGGCTTGACCAGTGAGCACACTAGGTCCTTTGATAGTCAGATTTGACCAGAGGAATAAGATAGGAAGACAAGATTTTGTGGGGTTGAAGCTCAGGAACAAAATCACAAATTAGCAAATGGTCTTTAAGGGGTTAATCACTGATCTGATGAACTTGATATCGAACCGTGACAAATCCAGTCCTGATTGAGGGAAGCATTCAAGTCCAGTGGAAAGAAATAGTGTGTTTGTGTATGAACATAAGTGTGTTTGCTGGTTGTAGTTAAGTTCTGATGAGGAACCACATTATGGATCCAGTAGATTCATTCATTTTAGAGCTGATCTCCAGTCAGTAGACAGTGTCCAGTCTGCAAGTCCAAGGGATGGGAATTACAAGTGGCTGTGTGTGGTAGGGTTCATTTGGGGCTTTGGAAAGATCTCGGTTATTGGAGTCAAAATGTGCTGGAATATAGATCCCACTTTTCTCTCCCTATTTTTGTATGACTTTAGATGACCTTCTTATTCTCTCTCAACTTTGATTTGCTTATCTCTAAAATGGAGATTCTAATAGATTATTGTATCTTATGAGATTGAGTATTAAATCACTGTGTTTGAGTATTACAGCACAGTATTTGGAAAATTATAAGTGTGCAATTATTTTTTTTTTCTTTCTCTTTCTCTAAATCCTAGAAAATTGAGGCAGATGATAAATAATATTGATGTGGTCATTAAAAAAACGGTAATTTTGGAAGCTATGGCTATCTGAAGTTCTCTGTAAGTATGAACTATAATAGGCCTTTAACCATTATAATAGGCCTTTAACCATTAACAGCAGGACTAATTTTATACTTGATCTACATATAAAGGTTGGAAATGAGAAAAACGTTGCCTTCCCAGGCCAGAATTACATTAGAAGCTGGGGCTGAGACTGCTGGAAAAAGGGGGATGTCTTAGAAAGTAAAAAATGCTTGGATTACTAGTCTCTTCATATACAATATGGAACTCATAAGTAAAATCGCATTTAAAGGGTAACCAAATGAGAAAAAAAATATTTCCTTGTTTTATTCTTATTATTTGGGGAAAACAGTTGGACTTAAATGGAAGTAAATTATAAATTTTTTTACTTACTTTTTTGACAAACTGAATCAAAAGAAGACACTCTCAAATGATTTCAAGCAAACATATACAGAGGTCCTCTTTAAAACAGCATTGTGGGCCAGGCACGGTGGCTCATGCCTGTAATCCCAGCACTTTGGGAGGCCGAGGCGGGCAGATCACTTGAGGTCAGGAGTTCAAGACCAGCCTGGCCATCATGGTGAAACCCCATCTCCACTAAAAATACAAAAATTAGCTGGGCGTGGTGGCTCATGCCTGTAATCCCAGCTACACAGGAGGCTGAGGCAGGAGAATCACTTGAATCCAGGAGGCAGAGGTTGCAGTGAGCCTAGATGGTACCACTGCACTCTAGCCTGGGCAACAGAGACTCCGTCTCAATAAAAACAAACAAATAAACAAACAAAACAGCATCAAAGACAGTGCTTAGTTCAGATTCTCTTTCTGGATTTATTCTTTCCACAGAAGTTCCACTGAAACAAGCCTGTTTTATTTCCATTCATCCACTGACTAAACAAATGCAGTTTCCTGGATGAGAGATGTTGCGCTGCACAAATACTTCTGCTGTTCTGGGAAAGCTGAGGTGTCTCTCAGAATCGTAAAAGTGGAAGACACCACCAAAGATGCCTAAATCTTATTTCAGCACTCAATCTTTCCCTCCCTTCTGTAGTCAAAATCATTAATTTGTGTTAGTTTTATCTAATGTTAAGGAGTACAAGCAATGAAAAAGAGTGAATGGGAGAAGAAACACAGGAGCCATTTTACAATTCATCAAGGTAACAGTAACATTACTATGTATTAAAAACACTATGTATAGCTTAAATCGCTCTATATTCATAAATATAATGCATGAATTATATAGCTGGAAAAACAAATAGATGATGGATACCTAGAAATACTGAGAGAATCAAGAGTCTCAAAATAGTAGATATACTTTATGTACAGTAGAGTAAAGCAATTTTAATAATAAAAAAATTTCATGTATATGTGGCAATGTTAGTTTATATAAAACCCACATGAAAATTTGGTTTATTCACTACTCTTATTAAAAGTGAAATGTATACATATGCCATGTTGGTGTGCTGCACCCGTTAACTCGTCATTTACATTAGGTATATCTCCTAATGCTATCCCTCCCCCCTCTCCCCACCCCACGACAGGCCCTGGTGTATACATATGTAACAAACCTGCACGTTGTCCATATGTACCCTAGAACATAAAGTATAATTAAAAAATAAATAAAATAAAATAAAATAAAATTAAAATTAAAAAGTGAAATGTTTCTGTGATTCAGTATGAACAATTGACAAATGCTTTATCATAGCTGAAGGGATAACGACAAGCATAACCTCATTTTATTATGCTTTGCTTTATTGTGCTTTACAGTTATTGCACTTTTTACAGATTGAAGGTTTATGTCAACTCTGTCTCAAACAAGTCTATTGGTGGCGTTTTCCCAATGGCATGTGCTCATTTTGTGCCTCTGTGCACCATGCTGGTAATTCTCACAATATTTCAAACTTTATTATTATTATTATTACATATGTTATGGTGACCTATGAGTGATCTTGGATGTTACTATTGTAATTGTGTTGGGGTGCCATGAGCAATGCCCCTATAAGATGGCAAACTTAATCAATAAACGTTGTGTGTGCTCTCATTGCTCCACTGACCAGCCATTCTGCCACCTCTCTCTCCCCTCAGGCCTCCCTATTTCCTGAGACACAACAATGTTGAACTTTGGCCAATTGATAACCATAAAATGGCTTCAAAATGTTCATGTGAAAGGAAGGGTCACAGGTGTCTCACTGAAATCAGAAGCTGCAAATGATTGGAGTCAGTGAGAAAGGCATGTCAAAACTGAGATCACCAAAAACTACACCTCTTATACCAAATAGTTAGCCAAGTTGTGCATGCAAAGAAAAATCTCTTGAATGAAATAAAGTGCTGCTCCAGTGAACACACAAATGCTAACAAAGGAAAACAGCCTTACTGGTGATATGGAGACAGTTTTAGGAGTCTGGTAGAAGATTACACCAGCCGCAACATTCCCTTAAGCCAAAGCCTAACCCAGATCAAGGATCTAACTCTCTTCGAGTAGATGAAGGCTAAGAGAGATGAGTAAGCTGCAGAAGAAAAGTTTGGAGGTATCAGAGGCTGGTTCATGAGGTTTAAGGAAAGAAGCCGTCACCATTACATGAAGGTGCAAAGTGAAGCAGCAAGTGCTAATGTAGTAGCTCAGCAAGTTATCAAGAAGATCTCGCTAAGATAATTGATGAAGCTGGTTACATTAAACAACAGAATTTCAATGTAGACAAAACAGTTTTCTATTGGAAGAAGATGCCACCTAGGACTTTTACAACTAGAGAGAAGAAGTCAATGCCTGGTTTCAAAGCCTCAAAAGATGAGCAGGCTGACTCTCTTTCCTGGGGTAATACAGCTGGTGACTTTAAGTTGAAGCTAATGCTCAACGCTCACAAGCCAATGCTGATGGCGATGTACAGAGAATAATGTTTTCATCCATGCTGACACAACATCCATTCTGCAGCCCATGGATCAGGAGTAATTCTGAGTTTCAAGTCTTATTTAAGAAATACATTTGCTAAAGCTATAGTTGCCGTGGATACTGATTCCTCTAATGGATTGAAGCAAAGTAAATTGAAAATCTGAAAAGAATTCACTATTTTAGATGTCATTAAAAACATTTAGGATTCATGGGAGGAGGTCAAAAGAGCAATACTAACAGGAGTTTGGAAGTTCATCTCAACCCTCTTGGCTGACTTTAAGGTGTTCAAGACTTCAGTGTAGGAAGTAACTACACGTGTCATGGAAATAGCAAGAGAAATAGAATTAGAGGTGAAGCCTGAAGATGTGACTGAATTGCTGTAATCTCATGATAAAACTTGAACACAGGAGTTTTTCCTTTGGGATGAGCAAAGAAAGTGGGTTATTGAAATGGAATCCACTCCTGGTGTAGTTGTCGTGAACATTGTTGAAATAACATGAAAGGATTTAGAATATCACATAAACTTAGTTGATAAAGCAGTGGTGGGGTTTGAGAGGATTGACTCCAATTTTGAAAGTTCTACTGTGCACGCATTATAGAGAAATCTTTCCCGGAAGAGTCACTTAATACAGCAAATTTTATTGTTGTCTTATTTTAAGAAATTGGCACAGACATCTCAAATTTCAGCAACCACCACCTTGCTCAGTCAGCAGCCATCATCAATGAGGCAACACCCTCTACCACAAAAAGATTACAATTCAACTGCAGGTTTAGATGATTATTAGCATTTTTAGCAATAATGTGTTTTTAAATTAAGGTTTGTGTGTTGCTTTATAGACATAATGCTACTGCACACTTAATAGCCTTTCTCACTGACTTCAATCATTTCTAGCTTTTAATTTAAAGTGACAGACCTATAACTGTTCGTTTCATGTGAATAGTTTGAGGCCACTGTAGGGTTATCAATTGGCCTAATTTCAATATTGTGTGCAACATTGTGGTTAATAAGTGTACAACAGCATTATGTCTAAACAGAACCTGTTTAACACTGGGAAAATGAAACGTTTGTGTGACTCACTTTATTGCAATATTTGTTTTATTAGGGTGATCTGGAACGGAAACTGCAATATTTTCAAAATTTGCCTGTAGTTGTCTATGTATCTTTCATCCCACTTCATTGTATAAAACTGTATACTGTCAGGTTGTAAGCATAACAGGCAGTTTTAACAACCCATATGGATTTTAATGAGATCTGTTATTAAATGACAGCTACAGAGAACTTAATTTATAGAAATGTTAGTATCTTAAGATTAGAAAGAATTGATTTAATCAGAAAATAATTGAATTTCGGGAAAATGGTTATATTAATCATTGAGATTAGAAAATATTTTAAATTATGTCCCAGATATGTGGAAGAGGGGAGTCTTTAGAAAATCAAAATTAATGATTTAAATTAAACCAAACAAGACATTAGAATTTGCTGGTGCTCAAGTCTATGTTTAAAAGACAAAATAAGGCAAATGAGAAGATATTGGCTACTCTGTCTCATTGGCTATCTATAGTTCATTAAAAATTAAACCCAATTATTCTAAGCCATGTGAAAGGCATACATAAATGTGACACGGGATGTATAGAAACTTTGTTATCACTACAAAAGTGACTAGGATTAATTAAAATATGATTAATCTGTCAAAGTTTGCCCTATAATATTTTTCAATTATCACTAGCTTTCATATCCTGGAATAGATACAACCCACCAAAATTGACTCTCAAATGAATTCTACTGCCCCACTTTCTTCCAGATTAGAGGTGTATTCTTATAAGGTAAGGAGGAGGAGAAAAAGAGAAGGAGAAATTGGAAAGATGAGAAGCAAGAAGGAGGACTAAAAGGAGGAAGAGGAGAAGACCAGGGAGAAAGAGAAAGTGAGGGGAAATGGAGAAAGGGGTTTTAATCATAATCCTGAAAGACACAAGCTGAAATACCATAATCCTGAATATTTAAATCACAAAAGATCAAAATCTCTAAAGATTTAAATCTCTGAAGTCTTAAATCTCTAACATCTAAAGTCTGTAAAGTCACAATCACAGGAGAGTTGCATCACGTTAGGCAGAACTGTTACCTTGTGATTGTCTTTATTTGGAATTAAGTATGGCGTAGGAACATGTGATGTTCTCACAAGTGGGAGCTAAACATTGAGTACACATGAACATAAAGGTGGGGCAATAGACACCACAGACTACTAGAGTGGGAGGGAGGAAAGGGGGCGTGGGATGAAAACTACCAACTGGGTACTATCCTCACTACCTGGGTGACAGGATTTGTATCCCAAACCTCAGCAACAGGCAATATACCCATGTAACAAGCCTGCACATGTACCCTGGTATCTAAAATAAAAGTTGAAATTATATTTTAAAAAAGATGCATATGGGTGCCAAGTTGACAAGGAGTGAACTTGTGGACTTCATTTAGGTGTCAATTTGACTTGATTAAGGAATGCCTAGAAACCTGCCAAAGCATTATTTTGGGTGTGCCTATGAGGGTGTTTCCAGAGGAGATTACTGTGTGAGTCAGAGTGGACTAGGTAGGGAAGGGCTGCGCTCAATACTGGTGAGCACTATCCAATCTATTGGTGGCCCGGAAAGAACAAATACAGAAGGCAAATTGGCCTCTCTCTCAGAGCTGAGACAGACTTTTCTTCTGCTGCCTTGGACATCAGAATTCCAGGCTTACTTGGTCTTTGGATTGCAGGGCTTTCACCAGCAGCCTCCTGGGGTCCTGAGGCTTTCAGGCTTGCACTGTGAGTTACACCATCAGGTTCCCTGGTTTTCAATGTAAAAACATTGAAAATTCCTCAATAAATACAGATATCCTTTTTGCACATCTTCATTTATGAAAGATACAATTTCTCAAGATCTCAGCTCTTTGTGCAACTGCATATGTGGTGTTGACTGGCCTCAAAAAACTTGGATTGTTTGTCACAGTATTTCAAATGACCACAGTTATAAGGCTGAGTGCACACAGTTACCAACTGTAGTGATATCCATTTATGTATTTCCCTTTTTGACCTATTTACGAATATCATTTGCTCATAATTGTCATACCCATCCTACTGTCATTAGTGTACCTGTTCATGTTTGCAAAAATATGTATGCCATCATTGCTTATTTTATTATGTAAGTGGCCTATGAGGTGTTTTGTCATGTTTTTATATGTTTCTCAATCAAGTCCCCTTTTAAAAATACAAACAAATATCTTTTAAAGATTGCTTAAAGTATTTTTCCAGAATTATATTTTTAAGATTTTGATCTTTTGGAATTTTAATGTCTGGGATTATTAGATTTGAGATTGTATTTTTGGAGATTATAATCAACTGTTAGAGAAAAAATAAGGAAAAGGAGGAGAAAGGCGAGAAAATGGAAAAGAAGTAGTAGGAGTAGAAGAAATAATGGAAGGGAAGGAAAAAAGGAGGAAGAAGGAAAAAAGAGGGAGGCAGAAAGGAAAGAAAGAAGAAAACAAGAAAAGAAAGAGAGAAAGAGAGAGAAAAAGAAAGAAAGAAAGAAAGAAAGAGAAAGAAAGAAAGAAAGAAAGAGAAAGAAAGAAAGAAAGAAAGAAAGAGAGAGAGAGAAAGAAAGAGAGGAATGAAGGAATAAGAGGAAGGAGGATGGAAGGAAGGAGGAAAGAAAGAAAGGAAAGAAAGAAAGAAAGAAAGAAAGAAAGAAAGAAAGAAAGAAAGAAAGAAAGAAAAGAAAAGAAAGAAAGGAAGGAAAAGAAGGAAAGAAAGAAAGAAAGAAAGAAAGAAAGAGAGGAAAGAAAGTGGAAGGGAGGGAAGGAAAGGGGAAGGAAAGAAAGAAAGGAAAGAAAGAAAGAAAGAAAGAAAGAAAGAAAGAAAGAAAGAAAGAAAGAAAATGGAAGGCATGGAAGGAGGGAGGAGGAAGGAAGGAAAAGAGGAGGAAAGAAAAGGAAGGGAGGAAAGAAAAGAGGAAAGAAAGAGGGAAAGAAAGAAAGGAGGGAAGGAAGGAAGGAAGGAAGGAAGGAAGGAAGGAAGGAAGGAAGGAAGGAAGGAAGGAAGGAAGGAAGGAAGGGAAGGAAGGAAGGAAGGAAGGAAGGAAGGAAGGAATGGAGGAAGTGGAGGGAAAGGAAACAGGAAGCCCATTGGAATGGATGGATGGCCACCCCTCCCTCTCCACAATATATCCTCTTTTAAAAACTCTTGCCATTTAAAAACTTTTTTCTTAGCATGGAAACCATGACTCCACCATCATCTCCAAGATTTGTGTTCTTTTTTTTACTTCTATTAGAATATAGCCTTATATATGCTCCCTGGATCATGGATACAACTGCCTAATGCATAAGAATATTCTATGTGCCCAACACATAAGAAATCTCTCTCACACACACACATTTGAAAGCCTGTCTGCTTTTCTCAAGTATCTCATGTCTATACTTTGAAGACACACATCAAAGATTTATTTCCCCCATGAAGACTGTCAGATTAATCTCCATATCAACCAGTTTTGTCTGAATCATTTCAGTAAATACAATTAGCTCAGGGAGTTTATGAAAATTTTACCAAAGTCATAGAGTTAGCAAGAGATAAAGTCAGGGTTTGAATCCACGGTGTCTGATTATAACAGGCAAACTCTGGCATTCACATGACAAACTAGAACACAGAGAAAAATACATCCATGCTTTTAATTGCAGTTTGAATTCTTCCCTGTTTTTTGCTTGTTTGCTTTTGCATTTACATTGTTCCTTTTCAGAATGCTTCCAAATCCTTAAATTCTAAGGACTGAATCTACCACTTTGTATATTCTATATTTCTTAGATTTAGATTCAGAGTTAATTATTGTCATTTGACTATCAACTTTGATGCAGACACCTAGTACAATTTTTCCATGTACTCTTATCAAATCTGTCAGACACTGAAATACACATATTATTATTTGTGCTTTTCAGACTTGGTCACTATTTAAATCATTATAGAGGGTAAAAGACTGAATATGAATATAGGGGTCGTGACATCAAGCTCCAAGTTCTTTCCATTACAAAACTCATTGCTTAACATTATACTAGATACAGAAAGGACATTTCATTAATGCTTTTTAGGTGAATGAATAGTTTTGAAAAAAGAATTCAATGACAATGTAATAAAAATCACCCAAGTAGAGATCTGTATTATGATAATACAAACGTCCTACAAATCAATCAATTACATGGTTATCATCGTGAAGGGAATGCAAAACTAAAGAATATTTTGAGAAGGAAATTAAGCAATGGTCCTTGAAAGATTAAATAGTACAGAGGTGCAGGACAGAATAAATTGGGAGAGACTAAATGGACAGAATGACAAAATGGACAGCTAGGAGACAATTGTAGCTCAAATGTGATATATTAAAGGAATGCTCTTGCTACTGGTCAGAATTTTAAAGTGTCCACTTCTCCCTATATAGCACGAATGTTCTGAATTAAAATTGAGACTGGCTATTTACACATTCATCCTCTTGTCACTTTAATCTATCACCACTTATGTATCCCCTGTGGAATTTGTATACATTTGTAATTCCCCATGAGATAAAGTGGAACAGGATAGAATAGACCATGTTTTACTAATCTTTGAATCCTTTAAGACAACATCACTCACACTGTGTCCAAATGAAGTTCAGAAATACGGCAGGAAGTTCAGTTGTGGTGGCTCATGCCTGCAATCCCAGCACTTAGGGAGGCCAAGGCAGGTGGATTGCTTGAGCCCAGGAGTTTCAGACCAGCCTAGACAACATGGCGAAACCCTATCTCTACAAAAAATTGAAAAATTAGCCAGGCACAGTGGCACACACCTGTAGTCCCAGCTACTCGGGAGGCTGAGGTGGGAGGACCACCTGAGGATAGAGAGGTCAAGGCTACAGTGAGCCATGACTGCTCCACTGCACTCCAGCCTGGATGACAGAGTCAGACCCTCACTGTCTCCAAAAAAGAAAGAAAAGAACAAAAACAACAAAAAAGAAAGAAATACTATGGCAGAAAAAAGCACGTGTCTGGTATAGAATTTTTCAAAACTTTACTTTCCTAACAAATCTTATGAATTGCCAAGAGGGAGATATGGTTTGCAGGTTTCCTCAAACTTTTAGGACCACAGCTTCTTATCTGTACTCCTTTGGGGGTGCTTATTCCCTAGGGATCAATTTCCCTGAGTACAGAAGAGATAACATTGTTTAAAAGATTTCTCATAGTGCTACAATTGAAGGTGTCCTCTAAATATTCATCAAATGAAAGAGTGGCTCTGTAAAAGTAATCACATTTTATACTTTAATTATGTTGTTTTACAATCTCTCTGGAATTTTAGTGTTGCTACTTATATTGTGATGTTGTTTATACAACTTAATTGCCTCTACATTTGTTGACCCATGTCAACAAGAAGCACACATCACATTGTCTCATATTGGATAGTATGTTTCTAAGCCTAGGTTCAGTCATTTTGTAGAAGACAACATCCACAGAGTCTCAGCGGCTTAGATAACAAAGGCTTATTTCTTGCTTATGTCGCCAGTCCTGTGCAGGTGGTCCATGGCTCTGGTCCATGTTATCTTCATTCTAGGATCCAGCCTAAGGGAGCATATCTGAAACATGCCAGTCTCTTGACGAAAGGTAAAGAGAACATGGTGAACCCTCACAATGTGTTTTAAAGCTTATGCTCTGATGTGTAAGACATCACTTTCACCCATACTTCTTTGGACTAAGC
Source organism: Papio anubis (assembly GCF_008728515.1). Classification (NCBI taxonomy): domain Eukaryota; kingdom Metazoa; phylum Chordata; class Mammalia; order Primates; family Cercopithecidae; genus Papio; species Papio anubis. The sequence continues at coordinate 84,605,547 of NC_044989.1, forward strand.
AAGTAACACAGCTAAACCCCTGTCACAAGAAGAGGGCAGCAAATAGTTTAACATAAAAAGATCCATCCACTATGCTGAGTTTTTTTCTTCTAATAAAGCCCAGGTCTTATAAAGAGGTAACAGAGTAAATTATCAAATCATCTTGGCTTCGACATTTAGCAGGCACAGTAAAGAATGCAATTATTACAGTTTTATTTTTTAATCCCATATTCTAATAGACATACTCAATATTCAGATTTACTTTCATATGAATTTCCTTATAAGAAGCTACGTGCTTCTGTCTCTGGAACATGAAAAGTCCATCTCTTCTTCCTCCTTCTAAAGATATAGTGAATTTAGGGAATAATATATTCTGCTTTTAAGTAGTGGTAAATACCCCCATTCTAATCCATTCCTTGATTGCCAAACACAATTGATGCTGATTAAAGATACAACAAACTAAAAATATTATTTGTCTGTGTAAAAGTAATTTTAATCACGAACCTTAAATCGAACTGTTTACAATGTATGCCTGTTTACTCTGCAACACAATAAGGATTATGTGTTCCATAAAAAGTCAGATAAACTGTGTTGAAAGTTTTATTTTATCACAACAGTAAACTCTGTTCACATAATCTACATATTGCTTTGGAATCATGAGTCATCTGCTCACAACCTAGAATAATAATGATCATGGCGATGTACAGCACGTGGTTGATAAAGTTTTTCATCTGTACCTTGAATATACCATGAGTCCACTGATGATCATAAACCTCTACCATTTTGTTCCATTTAGTAAAAGTTACATTTTCTTGACTAACACAAGCTATTTCTTGCATAGTAAATGTCCTAATTCATAAGGTCGATAGGATATATAAAAGCAAATGAATAATACATGTAAATGCAAGTTTGTCATCATCATATAGATTCTTATTTTGTGTAATTAATAAAAGTTCTACTTTGACCAGAGCCCCCAAAAATTGTATCATATAATCTGTAGTTTATACACTAGGAGATTAGTTTAAAAACGCAAAATGAAGTGGGCTATCATTTGTAATTAAACACATATAAAGCACTTGTTCGTAAATTATTTTCTTTGTGTATAAAGTAAAGCAAATATAAGGGTATCCACAGAACAATAAGACTCTCATCTAGTTAGTTTATGGCATGTTTTCTTGAAAGGAAGGAAAAGAAACAGATTTGGAACTATTATACCGAGGACTGAACATGACCACAATACACATTGGGAATGTACTGTGCGTATGCCTATTATTCAAAATGTCTACAGCTGCTCCCGCAAAAAGTTTGAGGGAAATAGGCAATTATATGGTTTGTGGAAGTCAGAATTTTTAGAACTTAAAAAAAAAATTTAGGTATTATCTAGGAACATTATGTTATGAAATTCTGGGAATACCATCTCCCTTCATTGTATGTGACTGGCACATCTGAGTGATACATAAAATACAATGAAAATGGTGCCCCCTGCAGCATGAAATTAGCAATATCACATCCACCTCTCATTTGGAAACTCAGACCCACAGAGAGGAATCCTCCGCCCTGACAGTTCCAGATGCCTAGGCTTGATGTAGGAAGGGTAAGTCCATGAAAAGTTGGTGTTGACAAGTCGTCCATGTCATCTGAAATTCCACAAGTATGATCTTGTATCTGTGTTGAAGACTTGTTCATTTAGGATTGAATTTCTTTTCCCCATTATTTATTTGTTCAGTGTTCGAGAAATAAAGAAGAAAGTTAGTTTTGGTAGAGGAAATAAGTAGGATCTCCCAGGTCTTAGTAGCTGCTCTTTGGATTTTTAAATCTACCCCTAAAACTGAAGTATTTGGTTTCTTCTTATGGTGTATGAAGAAACATCCAATGTGTATGAAATACCTACTCTGAGGCAAATTTTAGTCTGCTCTAATATTACTTTATTATTTGGTTGCATTGTACAGACACAAGCTAATGTGGTAGCAATCTAACAAAGAATGTGGACAAATTTAATGGAAAGCAACACCCAAATCCATGTGATAGAATAAAACAGGATTTAGGAAAAACAGAAGTGGATAAGAAAGACAAAACAACACTAATTTAAGTTAACACCATGAGCTAGACGTTTTATTAGCCTTCTTGGCTTTCGTTGTTGTTGTTCTTAATAAAAGAAACTGTCAATTTTTAGCTACATACAAGGCACAGGAATCGAAAACACATTTCTCAGCTTCCTTTGAAACTAAGGTGTGGTTATGTGACTGACTTCTGGTGAGCAAAATAGAAGTGTGTCACAGCTTCTTAGAGATGCCCTAGAAAGAATGGTATCGTGTGCTGTTTGCACCTTTCTTCATTACCGTTTTTTCCATCCTGCTGTCTGGTACACAGACGCGTTGGTTGGAGTCTGACAATGTGTCAGAGCAGTGAATTGAAACTGACCTAAGTCTCTGACATCTTTGAGGACCCACATAGCAACCCTGGATCTCCCATCTCAGAACATTTTTCCATGTAGTCAAAATAAACTTTTATCTCATTTAAGCTACATCATTTGAGGCTTTTGTTATCTGCAACTAAACAGAATCCTAACTGATATTCTCTTAATTTACAGATGTAAAACCTGGGAACAACATAAAATGCCTATTCAATTGCAAAGTGGTAGGAAGAGCAGTTATACAAAAGCTATTTATGACTGCAAAATCTGTATTCTTTCCCAAAGAATACAAAGCTTTCTGGTTAGCGTAGAGTGATCAGAAAGAGAAGATAGCCCAAAGGCAATTTTAAAAGGGAGCTAGATTACAGTCTTTGAGGTCTGAGGTAATCACTCAAATCTTATTCACTCAACATTGACCACAGCAAAATTTTTTGCTAATCATTAGTTATGGATGATAAATAAGTAATGGGCAGTCAAAACTGATTCTTGGATTTTTATTCTTGATTAGCTAAGTAAATCGTGGTGGTGCTGTTTGTGCAATTGATAACAAATACAAAACCAATCCATTACTTAAGGTTCAGTACTTGAGCCCTCTCAGCGTCCTCAACCCTTTGCTATGATACCTTCTCCACTTGGTGCTCTACCCACGTATGGCTGAGCTGATACCTAAGGTGAAAGACAAAGTCTTCTTTATGTTTACCTCCACTTTTCGCAAGCAGATGGAGTCTCTCCACATAGCCACTATGGCTGGGAATGTGCTGTGTCTCACTTAAAGCCAGCAATGTCAGACTCATACCCAAGGCCCATGACATACTACCTGAGTATTGCTGCCAGTTATTCAGGGTCCAAAGGCTCTTTAGTCAGCAAGTGATGGATCCTGCTAGGAGGAGGTCCTTCCTTTCAAGGCGGTGAGTTGCCTTCTGGCCCAGGGTATGTCTAGAAATGTTATCCAGAAGCTAGGGCCTAGAAAGGGGCCTCATGACTCTGACTAGTGCCCCATCCTACTGTGGCAGAGCTGGTGTCCAAAACGCAAGGCAAAGTCCTCTTTACCCTTCCTTCACCTCTTCTCTCCTCAAGTGGAGGAAGGGAATCTCCTTTGGAGCCATGAGCTATGCAGCCTGGGGTTGGGAGAGTGGTGGCACAAGCACTCTCTTAGCTGCCCCATCTGTTGTCTCTGTAGGTCACATACCCCTGCCACCAAGTCCACAGGCTCTGAGCCCAGTTCAGCAATAGGACTCACCTAGGAGTTGCAATCCTTGTGACCTAGACTGCCTTTCAAGTTTATTTAGGGCCTCAGAGCCATTTAGCCCACAGTGGTGAGGCTTTCTAGAACTCAAGTTCTGACTTGGGCGTTCTGAGTTGCCCACTGGGTTGGGCAATTCCTCTCTGGCTATGGCTGGTTTAAATGTTCCCTTCATGGGTAGGCATCAGTTGAGTTCAGCCTGGTTTTGCTTTCTACTATGACAGGGCAGCACTAACTTCAATGTGATGTCTTACAATTGCTGCACTCTCCCCATCCCAAATGCATAATTCTCTCTCTATACCACACAGTCACTGCCAGAATGTGGGTGAGGGGTGGTGTTGGTGATTCAAGACTGTTTTTTTTTACCCTCCCTCTTTAATGCCTCTTTCAGTGATATGAAGTCAAAACCAGGTATTGTGAGTGCTCACCTGATTTTCAGTTCTTACGAAAGTGTCTTTTTGCGTAGGTAGTTGTTAAATTGGTGTCCTTGTAGGGCAGATGGTTGATGGAACCTTCTATTTGGCCATCTTGCTCCAACTGTCATAATTTTTGAATAAATAATGAACATAAACAATATTTGAAGATTGAAATAACTAGTGGATATGAAAATATCTATTATTCCTATTGATGGCAAAGTCATAGTTATTGCTAAAGCTACTGTGGTTTATTGGCTACATGTATAATTAAATGAAATACTAAATTTTAATTACAAGTTAGAGAAAATAATGTGTAATTTTTTTTCTCTTCCAAGTACATGGACCAAATGAAGATGACCTGCTATATAAATGGAAGATGCTGACTTCAGTGAGAACATCTGATAGGAGCAGAAGACTCTGCCTGAGTCCAGGTTGCACAAAACCCATCACCTTTCACCTCTTTCCTCTTCTCTATTCTCATTCTATGTGGGATAAGCGTCATCTCCTGGCTCTAGGGGAACAATATTTAACCCAAAATGACCAATAAAACGACCTATGCCTCCTAGGAGACCCTCACACTTTCTCACAGGATGTGAATATTAAAATTATTTTTGTTACCTTGTGATGTGGAAGAAATAACTATTTTTTAAGACTAGAGCCAATATGCAGAATAATACAACTAAAGGACAGAGAGGAACTTGGTGCAGAGGAAATAATGCAGTCTTTGATCAAGTCTCTCCTGACAACAGCTATCTCTGGACTTTATGTTACACCTCCTTTTCTTAAACCATGTTGGGTCTGGTTTTCTAGCACTTGCAAATGACATATACATGTAGTATGGAAGTTTCAGGAAGATATTCTAATGGAAGCAATATTTTAGTTGAAGCCCAAGGATAGATTTGAATTAACTATTTGGGATAAAAGAAGAGAGGTAATTTTCCAAGCAGAAGAAAGAATATGTACCCGGGAAATATGGCTGGGGAGAACACAGTGTGTATGAAAGAAAGAAACTGATAAAATGTCAGGTTAATCAGAGCACAAAGAACAAGGGACCGAAAGCAGTAAGGGGAGGATGGAAAGGAGCGTGCACAGCTGTGGAGTCAGATGTAAGGGCTTTGGTCATTATTGTAGGAGAAACAAGATGTCATGAAAATGATTGAAGCGAGAGAATGACATGATAATCTAAGTATTTGGGATCACACTATCCATAATATGCAGATCAAATGAGAAGTACAGGATAACCAGTTAAAAAGCTATTGCAAAAGTTGTCTTAAAAACCCTGAAAAAGTGAGGCAGGAGTCACAGAGAAGATACCATGACAGGAGCAGAGGTCAGAGTGATGTGGAACCAAAAGCCAAGGAATAGGAATGGCTTCCAGAAGCTGGGAAAGGCAAGGAAACAAAATTTCCACTAGATTCTCAAGTAGGAAATCAGTTTTCTCAGTAACGTCACTTTAGCCCCATAAGACCATTTCACACTTCTAACTTCCAGAACTGTAATATAATAAATTTGTATTCTTTAAAAAAAAAAAAAAAAAAAAAAAAACCCAGCAATTGCAGTCATCCATGAGAAAGGTGATGATAGCTTGCTTGGACCAGTATGCTACACTGTTGCAACAGTAGAAATAGAGAGAAATAGAAAGAAATTGAGAAATATTTAGGAGCTGAAATTGATAGGTCTTGATGATACCAAACCTGACCTCTAAATGTTGGACTGCACCAGAGATTCATTTTAGGCTTTCTTCTTTAGTTCCAGTCTTTCCCTAGAATATCTCATCCCATTCCAAATATGGTCTCCAGCCCTGACTTCTTCAAACTCTGTATTACATTCATTCTATTTCAAAGTCTCAAAGTCATTTCCAATCTGTCCATCACCACTACCACCCCACTTTTGTCACCATCACCACTGACACCTTTCCCACATCAGTAAGTGACACCACCCTTCTATCTAGTTGCCCCAGCCTGGGAGTCATCTTTGATTTCCCTTTTTTCCTCATTCCCCACATTGAGCAATTTCCTACTTATGGTTTTCTCTATCTTCAAAACACTTCTTTAATCTCTTTATTTTCTCACCTCAACTACAAATACCCAAGTCCAAAACACCATCGTCTCTCACCTGAATTAATTCAAAAAAATGCTTAAATGCAGATCTTGCCTCTGCACCTTCCAATCCGTTTTTAAAATAGGGTCAGTGCAATAGTTAAAAATACAAGCCCTACAATGTTTTTTCTGCATATTACGGTAGCCATATTATCATGCTTCATTAGCTTCCCTTTACATTTCCTTCTCTGCTTTCTCTTTTCCTCTTAGATACAATGTTCCAGCCATGCTGGTCTTCTGGACACCAAATCTCTTCTTATCTTCAGACCATTGTGCTTGCTGTTTCCTCTGCCTGAAAAGATCTTCACTTCTAGCTCACACGTTCCCTGTTCACAATCGCCTCCCTGAAGACTTCCCTAACTATGACATCTAAATTCAGCTTCCCCTATTCCATCCAGTGTCTCGCTATGGCACGTTTGGTTTCCTTGTGAACATTTTTCAAAATATGTACCTGCTTGCTTGTTATCATCTCCTTCCTTTCACTACACATGCTGCATGATGACAAGAAAGTGGTTATTTATACCACCATGCCCCTAGCACTTTAGAAAATGGTGGTGCTCAGGAAGTACTCAGTAATCATTTGATGAATGAAAAATAAGGGAATGGATTAGCTGTGATGTGTGAAGAGAAATGAAGCTTCAAAAATCATCCCTCAGTTTCTGGTTTGTTCCTTGACAGATGGCTATGCCAATTACTGACAGAGGGGATTCCAAAAGAAGACCAGTCTTAGGGGAAAGATCATGAATTTTGAACAGTGGACTTGGATATGCGTTTGAGACTTCCATGTGAAGATACAAAACGGGCAACTGAATTTATGGGTTTAGAATGCAGAAAACACAATTGTGTTGGACATAGAAATGTAAGTAATATAAGTGGCATACAATCAGGAACTGGATATATGGGCATAAAGATAGGCTTGGGCATGTCCTGATGATATTTTCGTGTGATTCTCCAGCTATTTCATCTGCATGTCTTCTTCAAAATATTATTGTCTGCACAATTTGTATTTTCCGAAAGCATCTTGCACATGCATTGCCTTATGTCTACTGTCAATTTCAATCAAATATTGCCAAAAGGTATCCTTGAACGAACGCCTGTGTATGCCACTTTACTCACCAAATTACACTCATAGATAAACCAGGATCCATTTCCTCTTAACATTTGGTACTTTTATATTTTCATTTCACTCATATTTTCTCATGATGAGTAAGCAGGGGCTAAACTGAAAGTCTTCCACTGATTTGACAATGAAATAAATATTTCTTCTTCCTTCGATGGCTTGATACAGTCTTCTTTGGCAATCCTATATTCAAAAACCAGAGTTTTTTGATCCAATGAGGGAAAAGAAATAAAGCTGTAACAAGAGAGACAGTCAATACATAAAAGGTCTCCTACCACCACTCTCTAATTATTTTTGTTTTGTTTGTTTTAAACATATTGCCTAAGGGTTGGGATGTTACCTGGTCAGGCAAGCAATGTGAGATCAGCCCTCTGGACTCAAACACCTAGTATATTCAGTCTGAGAAACTCATTTCATGGAGGCAATTAGTTCAACTAACTGCTTGATTGCTCTGGTAAAATTGGCCAGTTGTCTGACCTTCTATAGAACCTGGGAAGAAATTTTCTTCCCCCCATGAGTCTGGCAAAGATATTGTTTCTGCTTTCTCCAGATCAAAGGGGAACATCAGACTCCTGGGGCTTAAGTGACCCAACATTTTGTTGCATTAGCAGATTCAAGGAAAATATATGGGAAGAAACGCTCATTTCAGGATTCAGTGAAAATCCAATCATTGAACTTTGAGGGTACTTTTTGAATTGTAATAAACACACTTTGAAGAGGATCTCCTAGTCATATATAGACAAATTCAGTAAATACATTATACCTGCCAGTGAAAGTTCACTATTTTAGCTAGTGCTTGCTGCTAGTGACTTCCAAATTGTTGATCCCCAGAATTGTTGGGCAGACTTTCAGGATGCTCCAGAGGAGAAAATAATGCCAATGAGGCAAGACTTAAATTTGCATAGCATTTTACTTTTTATAAAATGCTTTTTATTATCTTAGTTGATTGTCTAAATAATCCTGTGATGAGGGCAGGAGTTAATATCTCTATTTTAAAAAATGAAAAAATAGCAACTCAGAGATGTTAGGTAACTTTTCTATCCTTGTAGCTAATTAGGGATGGATTCAGGCCTGTAATGCATTTTTCTTTGCCCCTAAATCCAGTGCTCTTTCTGCTGTGCTCCACTATTCCCTCTCAAAGCTCTTGAAATCAGAACTCACATTTAGAAATGTTTTAGTTTTCTATCTCCTCAACTGCAGTGGATGTGTATGTGCATGTAAATGTATTTAAAAGACACTGTGAATTACTTAAAATGCATTTCCATTGTTCAGTTCCCACCTATGAGTGAGAACGTTATGCACATGTACCCTACAACTTACAGTATAATAATAATAAATAAATAAATAAATAAATAAATAAATTAATTAATTAAAAAAAAAAAATATAAAAAAATTAAAAAAAAAAAAAATGCATTTCCAAATGATTTTGAATGCACATATCTAAATATACAAACTAATTAAACCTGCTAAATACATTTATTTTCGTACATTCTAAAAACTGGTAAATGTTTGTATCATTAGACAGAGAGATATTATCAAATGCATTTGAAAAATGCACATCAGGCAAAATTCAGAAAATGTGTATAAGGTCATTTAGCTAGCATGTGGTTGAGCTTATATTTATCCAGACTTGACATTGTCTTCAGCAATGCTTGTTTTCAGGTGTTTTACACAAAGAAGGGAGAGAAGCACAGGTTTCCAGCATGGGATTAATTAATAGAGGACATTTAAGAATAGTCAATGGCTTTGTCTATCAGAGAGTCAGTTCTGTAGCATCCACTCTGGGTGAGACTGTCTTGTCAGGAGCTCAGTGCTGTTGTTTGGTAAGTGCACTTCCTGCAAAATACAAAGGGGCACCCACCTGACATAAAATCTCCTTGTGGAGCAAGATGGGATTTAACAAAGGCTCAGTACATTTATTCAGGAGGATACCATGAAGATAGAGAAAGATTTTTTAAAAAGAGATGGGTCAAAACCAGCAGAAGAGGGAAGACTGGTGGCTTTGAGAGAAAATATTTTACAAATAATAGAAATAAGAGGTCAGGACCTGCTGGAGCCAGAACCTGTCTGTCAGCAGCCCTCATTCTCCTTCAGGTCCCTCTACAAATCCTGATAGCCTCTGGCCACATTTAAGGTGTAGCTAGTGCCTTCAAGTAAAGCACAGCTCCATTTTCTGGGTGAAGCAGGGCATGCCAATCTAATACTCGGGGAGCTTGGGCCAGTCCAACAGCTGTTTTTCTACAGTTTTGATGTCCTGTCTTGCTCAATCCTCTGTAATTTGAAACTCTATGGATGCAGCTCCAGAACAAGGGTAACAATGACCATAAAAAAGGCTTTTTTGGAACACAGCCATGCTCATTCAGTTACACATATTATACACCTGCTGTATCCCTGCTTTTGTTTCACAGTGGCAGAGTTAAGTAGGTGTGACAGAGACACATAATGTCCAGGAATCTAAAATACTTCTCTTCTAATCCATTACAGAAAAAGCTTGGCAACCCCCGCTTCGGACCTATTGTATTCCCTGAACCTCTTCACTTCACTAGTCCCCTGCCTTGCCTCCCTGCTCTGGACTTGCTAGAATTTCTAATTCCTGCCTCATCTTTCAAGATTTTCCTTTTTTTGAGATACTTGAGATACTTTGGTTTTGATAACCTATCTGGAATCCATAACCACTAACACCCTGCTTCACAGCACAATCTATTAAAAATACATCTGTAAGTCTTATTCGATTAGCATTTGTTTTGCTGAGGAAAAAAAAATGATGACTGTCTGCCTCATGTCTCCTCTTGGCTTAATTAACACATTAGCAGCTAATAAAGATGCACAGGGTACCATCACATGACATGGTGGTGTGTTTGCTCATGTTTGCCAGAACTGGAGTTCTCTACCATGCTCAGTGAGATGAACCATTCTTACAGAGGATACTACAGAGCACAGAAGACGGTTATGGGAACTGGAAAAGAAAGGAATAAGAAACAACATGCAAATCTGTCTTAATGCTAGGAAATGACTTAAGTTTGTGTGAAGAAACAGAGGGTTTAAAAATTAATCATTTTTACAGACTTACCATGTTTCAACTAACATGCTTATAATTGTATTGCCATGATCACACATAATCATCAAAATTTCTCCCAAGAAGCAGGGATCTTGCTTATTTTACAGATGAGAAACCAAGGCACAGTAGGGCCACATAGATACCAACTGGCAAACCAAGGATTAGAACCCATTTCCCTGACAACACTGCTTGTGGCAGTGACTGCTACGCTTTACTGTCTCCCTCAGCTCCACTTTGCAAGATCCAGTTAAGACGATCAGAAATTTGCTCCGCAAATCAAAAAAAAGAAAAACAAACAAAAAACAGGGCTAAGTGTAAATCAGTCACAATGGTGTGGTGAGGAAGAAGAGGAGCAACGGATTGAGTGAGAACATATGTTCTACATCATTTGAAAGGAAAAATTTACTGATATTATTCATACACTGTGAAATTCAGTATAAAATTAGCCTGACTGGGGTCTCATCCAAAGGCAAATTACCTTTTGAGGAGTGTCTGAAAGACTGTATGCCTATCAAAAGCTCTTCAAAGACAGTAATGTTCCAGTGCACACAATCACATCCCATAGGAAAAATTAAGTGGGAAAACACACCAGGATCCCATTGATCCTCTACTCCAGTTTATTCCTTTTACAGATGTGGATATTGAAACCCAAACAAGGAAGGTGAATGGCCGGGTGTCATACAACTGCTTGTGGCAGAGGCCAGGTTACATTATAATTTCTGTCACCCTATGACCCATGACACAGTGACTAATGCATGGACTTTGGAAGCAGACAGACTAGGGGCTGTAACCCTGAGGAGTTGGACTGATGGCTGGTAGTGAGCTGTTCTCCTCTTAATGTCCCTCTCCACCTCCAGAAACACAGAGAGTTTGTCCCTTCTCATTGATACCTTAGCTCAAATTAGTTCATCAGATGCCACTAAAGATAATTACCACTAGCACAGAGCTTTATATTCTACAAAGTGCCGTCACAATGATGGTTATTATTCATATCTAACAAAGGAAGAAATCTGTATGAAAAGAAATAAAGAAACTGCATCTATGTCATCCCAAGAGGCAATGCCCTTCCTCCCACCTGGGCCTGACTCCCAATAAAGAAAAGAGACATTCTCACGGGTGCTCTAGAAAGGCATACCCCTTTCTTCCTCAGGGCTTTTGCTAATCACAGTCTTTCGTGGACTTAGCACCTATTCACGGGTCAGATATCATTTCAAATTCTTTATGAACAAATTTTCTCTGGTTTCTCAAATCACCCTGAAATGGAGTCCATTGTACTTTTACTAGTGGAGTTTATGTGAGTTTTTAAGAATGGAAAGGTCTTACTGTAGTCACTGATTCAACAAACCTGATGGCAGTTCTAAAATATCCAAAAAAGTGTTACCTAGATCGTGGCAAATCCTCACAAGAATCCTGTGAGACAGGCATCATCATCTCCATGTGCACATAAGTAAATTGAATCTCTTTAAAGATTAAGTAACTTGCCACAGGTCACAGTGTAAGTGGAAAAGACAGAATTCAAGTAGTTTGCTCTACATTATGCTGCTTTTTTTCTCTTATAAAGTCTTGTCAAATCCCTATGACAACCAAACAAAACTATTGGTAAGGTAGATTGATCCCATTTTATCCATGGGGAAACTAAAGCATGGAGGGTCAAAACTATTTGTGAAGCGTCATAACTAGTAAACTAGAGAGTCAGGATTCAGATTGAGTTTTCTGATTAACTTTTGCAGTTTCCTCTGGTGTTTTATCAAATGCCCCACTGACACCTACATGTCTACTCATTTCAGCAAATAATCTTGCTTTAGGAAACGATTGCTAGGGATACAGAGATGTGTTTCTGAAATTCCATTATCCTTTGCATCTAAATTATATACATATAGTTTATGATTAGGGTGGAGATAAGTGGGAAGATTTCTGCCATGAGCTACAGAATAACAATCTGATTTGCAGTTCTTCAATTTTGAGATTTCTCTGGAGAATTAATCTGCATTCCAGGCCCATAAAAGCCATTCTGGCTGTTCATATAATATTTCCAACACATTTGTAATAATAATTCTCTTTTATTTCCCTGTAAATGGGGATATGCTGCTCAAATAGACCATTTTTATTTACCTTGTGAGTCATATATGAAAAAAATACAGCCAATTTGAAAGCAGCACAGCATTTCCTTGGGGTCTTTCACTGAAGGAATTGCATGATGCATCAGACTTGATGGCAAATGAGACACAGAGGGGCCCACTGATGCACCAAATCCCATTTTGGGAAGTCTGTTTCAGTAGAAGGTTGCAAACAAGCCATTATTTTGTCAGTTGGAACAAAAGCCCTGATTAAAAATTAAAATACATTCTGTACTGATAAATATACAGCTGCCTAATTACTTGCAAGATTTATATTTTGCTGTGTTAATTCCCTCATAATGGTTATTTCTTACTCCATATAAACCAGAACACCATGAGCTTGACAGGGACAAGCTTCAGTAAACATTTGGTTGTGCCTTTCATTAGACAGATCAGTTCCTGATTATTAATGTTTTCAAAATCTTACTTTAAAATATTTCTCCAGGAGAAAACTGTGTCCCTTCCATCACGTGGCATTCAGTGTAGGCAGAAATGTGTCTTTAGAGACACCTAATTATGGCTAATTTAAAATATAATATCTTCTGCCAACTGGATCTTCTAACATGCCATCACTCAACTTTCCTCAACATTCACATATATACACAACCATAACATAAAGCAGTAAGAAAACAAAACAAAACAAAAAAAACACTAGAATAAATAAAACAAAACAAAACAGAATAACAACTTTTAGTAGCTTACAGGAATTTTTGCAGACTGAGATGGAGAAGAAAATGGGAGCCGTAATCAAAGGGAGATTACAAAGATAAATGAAAGAGGCATTAGTAGAGTAGGTAGCCCCAAGGGTCCATCTCTCCACAGAAAGATGTAAAAATCACATAAAAACTGTCAGTATCAACTTTATGAGAACACTGATAAACAGTCACAAGTTTACAGCAATCAAGTAAATGCTGAATCAAGGAAATGAACCTTTAAAATGGTAGGAACGCTTCGTCACATTTTTATTTGCCCTTGCCCCATCTCCTCCCTGGCTCAGCTCAGCAGCTGACTTGAAGACATCAGTCCACATACCCAGTGTAGGACTCTGAACCCTACTTCTACTGTGGAGTAAAACAAACTTTATTTGAAAGTATTGGGTTTGTCTGTCCTAGACTTTTTAAGACTATCTCAAGGCCTGGCACAAGGCACTTGTGTTTGTGTCAGTAATTAAGAACTTACTCAGGGGAGAAAAGCAGTAGATATTGCTCAAAAACACAGTAAGTTAAATTACACACGGCTGCCTGGGCAAAAGACTATGGCAGAGACATACAAAAGAGTCTCAAAACATGGAAGGAAAAACTAAGGATGAAGTTTCTTGAGGAAATTAGGACATTAAAAAGTGCCTGTGTGTACTAGGGACCTTAGGGAGTCACACACATGCCCAGCACAGGAGGCATGCTCAGAAAAGACTTGAGAATTCCTTAAGCCCTGAGGTTTCACCTTTGGCTGATCTCCAATCTCAGCACAAGCAGAAAGTGAAGCCTAAGATAGAGTTGTAAACAGCCAGGCTAAGCAATGAAGCACTGCCCCAAGAGTACCCCAGCATAGAACCAAATCTCTTCAAAGAGAATATTCTCTGTGAATATTCTCTCTCCTTCCCTTCTCTTCTCTTCTCTTCTCCTCTCCTCTCCTTCTTCTTCCTCTTCCTCTTATTCTTCCTTTTCTTCTTCCTCTTCCTCTTATTCTTCCTGTTCCCTTCCTCTTATTCTTCCTTTTCTTCTTCCTCTTCTTCTTCTTTCTCCTTATCCAGTCTGAAGGGAAGAATAAAAGATGAATGAAGTAAAATGAATAGAGCCTAAGAGACCTATGAGACACCATCAAGCATAGCAACACACACATAATGGGAATTCCAGAATAGAAGAAAGTCAGAAAAAGTATTTAAAGAAATAATGCCAAATTCCCAAATTAACAAAAGATGCAAATTCACATACTCAAGAAACTCAATGAATTCCACAAAGAATAATTGCAAAGATAGCCATGCCAAGATATATTATCAAATTGTTGAAAACCAAGAACAAAGGGAAATTTTTGAAAGCAACAAGCCAGAAGCAATTTTCATGTACAAGGGCTACTCAATAAAATTAACATCAGATTTCTTATCAGAAACCATGGAGACCAGAAGACAGTAGGGAGACATTTTTAAAGTGGAGGAAAAAAAGTACTGTCAAACAAGAATTCTATATGCACAAAATAACTCTCAAAAGTGAAGGAGAAAAGAAGATATTCTCAGATAAACAAAATCTATAGGAGTCTATCGCTAGCAGACCTGCCCAGAAAATGATAAAAGAAGGCATTCAGACTGAAATTAAAAGACATTGGACAATAACAAGAAGCCATTTGAAGAAATAAATAACTCTGGTAAAGAACTATATAAACAAGTAAATATAGAAGCTAGTATTATTATACTTTTTTTTGTAACTTTTTGTATTAGTTTGTTTTCATGCTGCTGATAAAGACATACCAAAGACTGGGCAATTTACAAAAGAAAGGAGTTTTATTAGACTTACATTTCCATGTGGCTGGGGAAACCTCACAATCATGGCAGAAGGCAAGGAGAAGTAAGTCACATCTTACATGGATGATGGCTGGCAAAGGGAGAAGTACTTGTGCAGGGAAACTCTTCTTTTTGTAAACATCAGATCCCATGAGACTTACTCATAATCACGAGAACAGCATGGGAAAGACCTGCCCCATGATTCAATTACCTCCCACCAGGTCCCTCCCACAACATATGGGAATTCAAGATACATTTGGGTGGAGACACAGCCAACCATATCATTCCACCCCGGCCCCTCCCAAATCCCATCTCCTCATATTTCAAAACCAATCATGCCTTCCAACAGTCCCCCAAAGTCTTAAATCATTTCAGTACTAACTCAAAATCCACAGTCCAAAGTTTCATTTGAGATAAGGCAAGTCCCTTCCGCTACGAGCCTGTAAAATCAAAAGCAGATTAGTTACTTCCTAGATAAAATGGGGGAATAGACATTGGGTAAACACAGCCATTCCAAATGGGAGGATTTGGCCAAAACAAGGGGGCTACAGACCTCATGCAAGTCTGAAAGCCAGTGGGGCAGTCAAATCATAAACCTCCAAAATGATCTCCTTTGACTCCATGTCTCACATCCAGGTCACACTGATGTAAGAGGTGAGTTCCCATGGTCTTGGGCAGCTCCATCTCTGTGGCTCTACAGGGTACAGCCTCCCTCCAAGCTTCTTTCATGGGCTGGCATTAAGTGTCTGCAGCTTTTCCAGGCACACGGTGCAAGATGTCAGTGGATGTACCATTCTGGTTTAAGAAGGAGGGTGGACCTCTTCTCACAGCTCCATTAGGCAGTGCCCCAGGAGGGACTTCATGTTGGGACCCTGACTCCATATTTTCATTCTGCACTGCCCTAGCAGAGGTTCTCCATGACAGCCCCACCCCTGCACCAAACTTTTGCCTGGACATCCAGGCATTTCCATATATCCTCTAGAACCTAGGTGGAAGTTTCCAAACCTCAATTTTTTACTTCTGTGCACCCATAGGCTCAAGACCATATGGAAGCTGCCAAGGATTGAGGCTTGTACCCTGTGAAGCCAAGGCCTAAGCTCTACATTATCCCCTTTCAGCCATGGCTGAAGTGGCTTGGACACAGGGCAGCTAGTCCTGAGGTTGTACACAGGACAGGAACCCTGAGCCTGACCCACAAAATCACTGTTTCCTCCTAGGCCTCCAGGCCTGTGATGGGAGGGACTGCTATAAAGACCTCTGATATGCCCAGGCTACATTTTCCCCATTGTCTTGGGGATTAACATTCAGCTCCTCATTACTTATGCAAAGTTCTGCAGCCAACTTGAATTTCTCCTCAGAAAATGGGTTTTTCTTTTCTATCACATTGTCAGGCTGCAAATTTTCTGAACTTTTATACTATGCTTTCTTTATTAAAGTGAATGCTTTTAACATCATCTAAGTTACCTCTTGAATACTTTGCTGCTTAGAAATTTCTTCCATCAAATACCCTAAATCATCTCTTTCAAGTTCAAAGTTCTACAAATCTACAGGGTAAGGGGAAAATGCTGCCATGCTCTTAGCTGAAACATAACAAAAGTCACCTTTGCTCCAGTTCCCAGCAAGTTCCTTATCTCCATGGACTTTATTGTCCATATCATTCATTATCAGGCTTTTGGTCAAAACCATTCAACAAGTCTCTAGGAAGTTCCAGACTTTCCCACATTTTCCTGTCTTCTTCTGAGCCCTCCAAACTGTTCCAAATTCTGTCTGTTACCCAGTTCCAAAGTGGGTTCCACATTTTTGGGTATCTTTTCAGTAGAGCCCCACCCTACTGGTACCAATTTACTGTATTGGTCCATTTTCATGCTGTTGATAAAGACATACCCGAAGCAGGGAAATTTACAAAGGAAAGAAGTTTAATTAGACTTACAGTTCCACAAGACTGGGGAAGCCTCACAATCATGTCAGAAGGCAAGGTGGAACTTGTACAGGAAAACTCCCCCTTTTATAACCACCAGATCTCGTGAGACTTATTCACTCTCACGAGAACAACATGGGAAGAACCTGCCCCCATGATTCAATTACCTCCCACCAGGTCCCTCCCACAATACGTGGGAATTCAAGGTGAGATTTGGGTGGGGATTATGGCCAAACTATATCTCTTCTCTTCTAGCTGTCTAAATGGTTTAAAAGAGAAATGCGTAACACAGTAATTGTAAAGCAATGTAATGGATACACAATGTATGAAGATGTAATTAAAACAAAAAAATATAAAGGATAGAGATAGACTTGTATTATAGGAGGTTTTATGCTATTGAATCCAAGTTGGTATCAATTTAAAGTAGATTGCTATATATTTAGAATATTAATTGTAATCCCCATCATAACCATTGTGAAAAAATATACATGTAAATAAAAAGGTGATCAAATATGGTACACTGCAAAATATCAATTAAACACAAAGAAAGTTAGTAATAAAGGAAATAAGGAAGAAAATAGGTTAAAGACATATAAAAATTAGCAAAATGGTAGTAAAAAGTTCTTCACCAGTTATTATCTTAAATTTAAATAAGTTAATATTTTTAATTAAAAGGCAATTATGAACATACTCAATTAAAAAACAAGACTTAGTGACATTCTGTATATAAAAATTCACTTTAGACCCAAAGAAACAAATACATTGAAAGAGAAAAGATGAAAAAACAATATTCCATGCAAATAGTAAACCAAAGAAAGCCGATTGGCTACATTAGTACCAGACAAGTATACTTTAAGTAAAACTCTGTTACAAAAAAACAGAGAAGAACGTTATATAGTAATAAAATGGCCAATTCACCCAAAAGATGTAACAGAAACATATATGCAACTAACAACAGAGCCCCAAAATATATTAAGGAAATATTTACATATTTGAAGAGGGAAATAGATAGTTTTAAAATAATAGCTGGAGACTTTATTACTTCATTTTCAATAATGTAAAAATATCTCAAAAGAAGTTCAATAGGAAATAGAAAAACAGAACAACACTGTAAACCTAACAGGCTCCACCAAACAATAACAAAATACACATTCTTCTCAAGAATGTGCATAGAGAATATTTTCCAGAATATACCATTTAATAGGCCATTTAAAAAGTTTTGATGGACTTTAACAGGTTGAAATGATACAGAATATCTTCTCTGACCACAATGAAATGAAGCTAGACATCAACAACTGAGGGAAACTAAAAAATTCACAAAATATGTGGTAATTAAACAACACACTCTTAAATACCCAATAGTTCAAAAAATAAAACACAAAAAAACTGTAAACTACTTTAAGATGAATTCAAATAAAAATACAACATAACAAACATGAAGAATGCAGAGAAAGCAGTGCTAAGAGGGACATTTATAGCTGTAAACACATACACGAACAATAAAGAAACATCTCGATTAATAATCTATCTTTATACCCTAAGGGACTAGAGCACAAACAAACTAAACTGAAACCTAGCAAAAAGAATGAAAAAAAGAGCAGAGACAAATAAAATAAAGGGGAAAATATAGAATCAATAAACCCGAAGTTGTTTCTTTGAAGATATAAACAAAAAAATTACAGACTTAGCTATATAGTTTTTAAAAGGGTAAACCAAAACCACTCAATGAAGAGGGAATATTCTCTTCAACAAACTGCTGGGAGAGCTGAATGTACACATACAAAATAAATGAAGGTAGAACCCTACTTTACATCACTTACAAAACTTGAACTGGATCAAAGAGCTAAATACAAAAGCTAAAACAATTTTAAGTCTTAGAATAAAACATAACACGTAAATCTTCATGACCTTGGATTGGCAATGGCTTCTTAGATACAATATGAAAATAAAAAGCAACAAGAAATAAGATCAATTGGATAAATTTAAAATATCTGTGCATCAAAGGACATTATCAATAAAGTGAAGAACAACCTGAAGAATGGAGAAAATATTTGCAAATTATATATCTGATAAAAGAATCTGATACTCAGAATATGTAAATAATTTTTACAACTCAACAACAAAAATAAACAACCCAGTTGAAAAATGGGCAACATATTTGAATATACATTTCTCCAAAGAGGATATACAAATGGCCAACAACCACATGAAAAGATACTCAATATCATAAACCACTGCAAATCAAAACCTCAAAGAAATACCACTTCACACCTATTAAGATGGCTATAAAGAAGAGAGAAAGGAGGAAAGGGGGGAGGGAGGGAGAAAGAAAAGTGCTGGCAAGAATGTGGAAAAATGGAACATTCATACATCTCTGGTGGGAATATAAAATGGTGCTGTCACTTTCAATAACAGTTGGGTGGTCCCTCAGAAAGTTAAATATAGAGTTATCATATTGTCCAGCAATTCAACTCCTAGGTATATACACAAAAGAATAAAAAATAGGTACACAATAAATACATGTACATACATGTTTATATCTTCATTGTGGTTAATAGTAACAAAATTGAAATGACACAAACTTCCATCAATAGATAAATGGGTAAACAAATTGTGTTATATACAATCAATGGAATATTATTCAGCCCAAACAAGAAAATGAAGTGGTGAAACATGCTATAATGTGGATGTATCTCAAAAATATTGTGCTACGTGAAAGAAGCAAGATACGAAAAGTCACATATTTTGTGAATCCATTTATTAAAAAATGTTCAGAATAGATAAACATAGAAACTGAAACAAAATGGTAGTTTTCACATTCCTGGGAGAGGTAAGAAATCAAAAGTAACTGCTTGATGCATATAGAGTTTCCTTTTCATCATCACTGAGATGATGAAAATGTTTTGGAATTAGGCAGAGATGTTGGTTTCAGTACATTGTGAATGTACTAAATTCCAGTCAGTTGTTCACTTTGAAATGACTAATTTTATGTCATTTGAATTTCACTTTAATTTTTTAAATTAAAAATAAATAAAATAAAGAATAAATGGAAATAAAGGTCATATATTACAAGCACCCAGCTAACATCATACTTAATGGTGAAAAGCTAAAAGATTTTCCCCTAAGATTAGGAACAAGACAAGGATGCCCACTGTCACCACATTCAACATAGTACTGGAAGGCCTGGCCAAAGCAATTAGGCAAGACAAGGAAATAAAAGGCACCCATATTAAAAAGGAAGAAGCTAAATTGTTTCTGTTTGCGGATGACATGATCTCATATATAGAAAACCCTAAAGATTACACACAGAGAGAGAATATTAAAACTATTAAATTCTGTAAGGTTATAGGATATGAAATCAACTTACAAAAATTAGTAGCATTTGTATACATTAACAATGAATTTCCCAGAAAAGAAATCAAGAAACAGTTCTATTTATAAGCACTCCAAAAAAATTAGAAAAATAATTAACCAAAGTGGTAAAAAATCTATACACTGAAAACTATAAAACATTGATGAAAAAAACTAAAGAAGATCACTGGAAAGGTATTTCATGTTCAAGGATTAGAAGATGTTAAAATGTCCATACTACCCAGAGCAATCTATAGATTCAATAAAATTCCTACCCAATAAAATTCCTACCCAAATTTCAATAACATTTTTCACAGACATAAAAAAAGCAATTCTAAAATTTATGTGAAACCACAAAAGATTCTGGATAGCCTAAGCAATCTTGAGCAGAATGAACAAAGCTGGAGGTATCACATGACCTGATTTGAAAATCTACTACAAAGTTATAGCAAATAAAAAATGGTACTGGCATAAAAACAGACACATCGACCGATGGAACAGAATAGAGAGCCCAGAAATAAATCCACACATTTACAGTCAATTGATTTTCAACAAAGTTGTCGAGCACACACTATGGGGAAAAAGCAGTCTCTTCAATGAGTGGTGTTGGAAAAATATTTTCCTCATGCAAAAAAACATAATTATACCATTACATCATATACAAAAATCAACTCAAAATGGATGAACTATTTAAACATAAGACTGAAACTGTAAAACTACTAAAAGAAAACATAGGGGGAAACTCCATGATAGCAATCTGGGCAATGATTTGTTTAATATAACCCCAAAAGCACACGCAACAAAAATAAAAATAGATAAATGAAATTACATTAAATTAAAAACCTACGCACAGCAAAGGGAACAATGAATAAAGAGACAATCTTTGGAATAAAAAATAATTGCAAACCATACATCTAATAAGAGGGTACTATCCAAAATATATTGAAAATTAAAACAACTCAATAACAAGAAAACAAATAACCTCATTGACAAATGAGCAAAGAATCTAAATTAACACTTTTCAAAAGAAGAAATTCAAATGGCCAACAGACATGTGGAAAAAATGCTCAACATAATGATAAGAGAAATGCAAATTAAAACCACAGTCACCTCACATGTTAGAATAGCTATTATCAAAAAGATGAGAGGTAACAAGTGTTGGTGAGGATATAAAGAAGAGGGAACACTTGTACACTATTAGTGAGATGTAAATTTGTATACCCATTATGCAAAACAGCACAGAGGTTTCTCAAAAAAATTAAAAATAAAACTACCATGTGCTCCAGTAATCCCAGTTATGTGTACATATCCAAAGAACACAAAATCAGTTTATTAAAGAGATACCTGATTTCTCATGTTCATTGGAGCATTACAATAGCCAAGATATGAAATCATTACAGTAGCCAAGATATGAGCATTACAACAGCCAAGATGGACACAACCTACCTGTCAATCAACGGATTAATTGACAAGGAAAATATAGTGCGTATATACACAATGGAATATTTTTCAGTTTTAAAAAAGGTAATCTGGTCATTTGCAACAACATGAATGACTCTCCCAAGCTAAGTGAAATAAGCCATCCAGAAAGACAAATACCGTAAGATCTCTCTTATATGTGGAATCTAAAAAAGCCAAACTCATAGAAGCAGAGAGCTACTATGGGCTGGGGGTTGTAGGATATGGAGGATTTTGGTCAAAAGACATAAAATTTCAGTTAGAAAAGAGAAAAAAGCTCAAGAAATCTATTGTATATCATAGTGACTGTCGTCAATAACAATGTAGTGTTAGCCCACTATACCTATGGGTTTCACATCTGTGAGTTCAACTAACCATGGAACAAAAATATTAAAAACCAAAAAAAAGGATGGTTGATTCTGTATTGAACATCTACAGACTTTTTTTCTTATCATCATTCCCTAAACAATGCTGTATAACAACTATTACATAGCCCTTACATTGTATTAGGTATTATAAATCACCTAGAAAGGATTTAAAATATACCTGAGGATATGTGTCGGTTATATGCAAACACTACACCATTTCATATAAGGGACTTGAGCATCCATGGATTTTGGTGTCCACAGGGGGTCCTGAAACCAATCCCCTATGGATACAAAGGAAGGACAGTGTTATATACTTGAAAGTTGCCAAGATAGTAGATAAGTATGTGAAGTAATACATATGCTAATTAGCTTGATTTAGCCATTCCACAATGTACACATATTTCAAAACATCATGTTGCACATCATAAGTATATACAACTTACATTTTCAATTAAATAAATAAATGGAAGAGATGACAAAGATCTACAAGAGAGGTGGTATGGTGAAGTATAGCAGGGAAGGGCAAAGGGAGGTGAAGTCACAGACAAAATGTGAAGCACATTTGAAACATGGGAGGAGAGAGACTGTTTTCTTCCATCCTGACCTCTACAATTTATTCTGTACATAGCTGCCAGATTTACCAAAAAAAAAAAAAAAAAAAAAAACCTGGACATCATATTCCTGCACCTTATGCTCAAATTTAGCAGCTTTTATTCTCCCCTGTCAACTCCCATTGCACACATGCCAGCTCCTCCATTCCAACTTGGCCTAACCTTTCCTCTCTGCCTCCTGAAACTTTCTCTCCCTACCTCACCACTCCCTGAAACACAATGTGCCCCAGCATCCTTTTCCACTCGCTGAACACCATAATATTTTTTACATCTCTATACCATTACTCATACTGTTAACCCTTTTGGATGAATCTTCTTACTTAGCTCAAATATCATTTTTACGATATTGTTGCCAAGGAACAACTAAGCTGAAAGTAGCTCATGGTAGTGAAGGGTATAAGCTATCAAACTTGGATATATGTCAATCATGTACATGTGGACTCTTTTTCTAATTTTGGTGAGTCTCGATTTCCTCATGTGTTTAATGAGATTACTAATATCTCATTAATTTTTCATGATAATAACATTAAGAACCTATGCAGAGCTCCTCTCACTTGGCTGATATGCAATAAATGTTGTCTACTCACTTTCCCAGTGACCCATGAGAAGTATATAGTTATTGCAGTTTGAAAAATAGCAATAATTTCTCAAATGGGTATGGTGTCAATATTTCAAAGCATCTTTCTTTTTTTAACTATGCAATACATTTATGTAGTTCAAAAATCAAAATGTCTAAAAAGAGAAAGTATACAGTAAAAAGTCTTGTTCTCCCTCTTTTTCTAGTTCTACTCCCACTACCAGACACTTCCTAGGGTATCCTTCCATGGTTTCTTTGTGCATACACAAACAAGTACAAATTTGTTTTCTATCTCTTGTTACACAAATTGTGGCATAAGGTGCGTATTTTCTGCTGTTGAATTTTATTTTCTTTTCTTTCTTTTTTTTTTTTTTATGGTGGGAACTGAACAATGAGATCACTTGGACTCGGGAAGGGGAACATCACACACCAGGGCCTATCATGGGGAGGGGGGAGGGGGGAGGGATTGCATTGGGAGTTATACCTGATGTAAATGATGAGTTGATGGGTGCTGACGAGTTGATGGGTGCAGCACAGCAACATGGCACAAGTATACATATGTAACAAACCTGCACGTTATGCACATGTACCCTAGAACTTAAAGTATAATAATAAAAAAAAAAAAACGAGGATCCAAAAAAACCAAAATCAATAAAGAAAGAATAAACAAAGCATCTTTACTTACAGTTTCTCATTTGATCTGCAGAAAAATATTTGTTATCTATTAAGATAATGTGAACTAGAGAGGACAAAATCTAAACTCCAAGTGACTTTAACAATAAATTTATTATGTTTCTTTATGGAAGTTTCTGAGGCAGAATTAACTCCACATATAGCCTGATCAATGAACAATGAAAAGTACAGGTACGTTCCATCTCTCTCATCTTCTGTCCTCAGCATGGACTCCATCATGTGACTGATTCTCCTCAGAGTTGCAAGATAGCCACCATCAACAAATAAGAATACATGCTGCTTTGGCCCATGCAGCTAGAGAGATCCTCTTTATTAAACCTATGTAATACCTCTCCTCAGTCTGATTAGATCAAATTAGTATGTGCTCACAGCTAGACCAATAATATTTATACTCACCAGGGGGATGCCATAAACTGATTGACTATACAAATTATCTGGAGTAAAATGGATTTGGGGAGCTCATCTCATTACCCACCATGGTGAGTGTGCATTGTTTGTTCCAGAAAGAAAATGTTCAGCCTTAAATCACATAGGTAATTCATGCCTAACCTGGAACTGAAGCCCAAGTTCCCTGACCCCCTGACTCATCTTCTTATTATATTAAACATAGAAACCATATTGGTTAGGATTTTTTAGGCTTTCAAGTTATTGTATAACATTATATTATAAATATATGTCATAAAAACAGTCCAGAGATAAATAAGCTGAGTCACAAAAGGACATGAAAGAAACTTAAATGCATATTATAAAATGAAAGGAGATGATCTGAAAACGTTACAGCCCAATGGACTTGCCTTGCTCTTCTTGCAAGATTTATATATTTATAACATTTTCTGCACAGAAAAAGCCAACACACTAAGACAGCAAGTGTTGCAGAATTCAGGCACCTATTATAATTTTAACCTCTGGCATTTCATTACTTTTCCAAGGGTGATTTCCATTTCTGAACAGGAAGGGAGTATGTTTTGGGAAGAGGTGGTTATACCTTTGCTTTAAAGTTAAGTAATAAACTAAATTACTCAGCTAAATTATAAACTAATTTCCTCCCATAGTTAGCTTGGCCTAAACACAGAAATGAGCAAAGGCAGTTAGCGTAAAAGGTGAGAAGCAAAACTAAGTCAGTTATGTTCAATTCCATCACTGGTATAATTTTGCAAAGGTGGTTTCAAAAACCCTACATAATTTATTATTACAAATGAGCAACATTCTGGAAAAGGAAAACTATGGAGATGGTGGTTGCCAGGAGTTGGGGGTGAGGAGGGACAAATAGGTGGATACTCTAATGGTGGATACATGTCATTACATTTCTCAAAACTAATAGAATGTACAACACCAAGAGTGAACCCTAATGTAAACTATGAACTATGGGTGGTGGTGTATCAACGTAGGTTCATGGATTGTAACGAATATACCGATCTGGCTCAGGATGTTGATACTGGGAGAGGTGGGGGTGTGAGGGGGCAGGGAGTATGTGGGAATTCTCTGTACTTTCTGCTCAATTTTGCCACGAACCTAAAGCTGCTCCAAATTTAAAAAACAAAATAAAATAAAATAGGGTTCCAGAACGTTTTGATTTTGCAGCCCAGTGGCATTACTCAGTTTCTCTTCATCTCTTCTGTCCACCATTTGCAATAACTCACTTCTCCCTGGGCTGGCTCCTCTCAAGAGTAAGACAGCTTCTGAAATTCAAATCATTACACCCACACACAACAAAAGCCTAAGGCAGAAAAAAGAAAAAAGATAATGCTTTCTGAAATCCGCTTAAGAGGAGAAGTCCTTTGAGGGCCTGCCCTTTTGGGTTTTGGCCAGAATTAGATCACAAGCCTATCATAAATAAATCACTGAATAAGAGATTGAGATCCCCATGTTTTAATCAGAACTTGCTCAGAGCCATGTGGGGAAGTGGTAAATACCTAAACTTCAATCATCGTTCTGTTAGAAAAAAAAAAATTGGGTAACAAATATTAGAAAGGAAAGTAACAATTTCTAGTACTGAGAATACTACTAGAGAAAGTTACTTGTTAGAAGGTATTTCTGCTCTTCCCTTTACCTATTCCCTGATGTTCACAGGCAAGAGCCCACACGAAGTGGTCCCACTGCTGATTGAGGTAGTGGGCTATGCCTAACTGAAGAGGGCCCAAAACGGGAGCCAAATAGGACAATTTTTGTTGTTGCTGTTTGTGTATCTGAATAAGCAATAGACCAAGCCACTATCAGAAGCCCTTTGAAGAAGGATATTTTGAAAAGTCTCTGGTTTTCATTAAAATTTAGTGGCCAGTAATAGACAAAGCTGCAATTTGTATCGTCAGTGACTTAGCCAGGGACTTTGCTGTCTCCTTCTAATGCTGTCAAGTCCCGTACTCTTCACCTGCTAAGAAGCTCATCAAAAATCTTAACCAGACGTTTCTGTTTTGTCCTTGTAGCCTCACACCTTTAATGACTCCGTAGATGTATTAGAGAATAGAATTCAATCTTCAGAGTTTAGTTCCTCACTTCTCAAGCAGAACTGCTTATTCTTATGCCCAGGGGAATAGAATGCTGCACAACAATCCGTCTGCAGCAGTGGCTTTCAACTTGGACACACACAAGAAACCCTTGCCCTGCTTTACAAATATATGCAGAAGTCTCAACCTCTGAGATTCTGAGAATTTCACTGAGAACTGTAGTAGGTTGCAAACCAAAGATTCAGGAAATGAATGATATTTTAATTTATTGAAGTAAACATGACCATCTTATGGAGCAAAATTGCTTAAATGTTTTAAGGAAAATACCATCATTCAAAAAAATTATTTTTGAATTTTCTATAAGAATTTTCTTTAGGCAGGATAATGGTGTGAACCCAGGAGGAGGAGCTTGTGGTGAGCTGAGATCGCGCCACTGCACTCCAGCCTGAGCAACAGAGAGAGACTCCGTCTCAAAAAAAAAATCCTTTGGGTATATACCCAGTAATGGGATGGCTGGGTCATATGGTACTTCTAGTTCTAGATCCTTGAGGAATCATCATACTGCTTTTTTCCATAATGGTTGAACTAGTTTACAATCCCACCAACAGTGTAAAAGTGTTCCTATTTCTCCACATACTCTCCAGCAACTGTTGTTTCCTGACTTTTTAATGATTGCCATTCTAACTGGTGTGAGATGGTATCTCATTGTGGTTTGGACTTGCATTTCTCTGATGGCCAGTGATGATGAGCATTTTTTCATGTGTCTGTTGGCTGTATACATGTCTTCTTTTGAGAAACGTCTGTTCCTATCCCTTGCCCACTTTTTGATGGGGCTGTTTGTTTTTTTCTTGTAAATTTGTTTGAGTTCTTTGTAGGTTCTGGATATTAGCCCTTTGTCAGATGAGTAGATTGCAAAAATTTTCTCCCATTCTGTAGGTTGCCTGTTCACTCTGGTAGTAGTTTCTTTTGCTGTGCAGAAGCTCTTTAGGATTATAAATCATGCTGCTATAAAGACACATGCACACGTATATTCATTGCAGCACTATTCACAATAGCAAAGACTTGGAATCAACCCAAATGTCCATCAGTGACAGACTGGATTAAGAAAATGTGGCACATATACACCATGGAATACTATGCAGCCATAAAAAAGGATGAGTTTGTGTCCTTTGTAGGGACACGGATGCAGCTGGAAACCATCATTCTCAGCAAACTATTGCAAGAACAGAAAACCAAACACCGCATGTTCTCACTCATAGGTGGGAACTGAACAATGAGATCACTTGGACTCGGGAAGGGGAACATCACACACTGGGGCCTATTATGGGGAGGGGGGAAGGGGGAGGGATTGCATTGCGAGTTATACCTGATGTAAAGGACGAGTTGATGGGTGCTGACGAGTTGATGGGTGCAGCACACCAACATGGCACAAGTATACATATGTAACAAACCTGCATGTTATGCACATGTACCCTAGAACTTAAAGTATAATAATTAAAAAATAAATAAATAAATACATCCAATGACATTCTGGAAAAAAAAAAAAGAATTTTCTGTAGTTACTTCAAGTCATGTCAAACAACCTGAAGATATTCAAGTATTCTTATTGGTCATTAGATAAAATTGAGGGAAAAGTTTTGAAACATGTTACTGGTAAGAAATATACTAAGTGCTCCTCAGAAGCCATGGCAGGTGGAGGAGGTTTTATGATGACTGTATGCAGAATTCATTTTGCAGCTAGTGCCTAATAAGCCTGAACTTTCACAGTCTTAAGATGGTACAGATGTTCTTTATGGTTTAATAAAAATTCCTTCTAGAAGTTTACATTATCAAGTTGCAGTATTACACTCTTCTGTCTTCTCGACCTTTCTGCAGCTGGTTCACTGTCCTTAAAACTCCTCACTACACTTATTCTGAATAAGTAGGGATGCTGTGTCATACACCACAATCAATCAACATAAATAAAACAATTCAGCGCAGATGTGACCTGAATATCCATTTAGATTCTGCTAATTGCGCAAAGCAGTGACACAAAGGTTTCAAGGTCAAACCAACAGTGAATTTGCTCTGTGGAAAAGCACAAAGGGGACCATGCTGCACTTTTTTATTGTAATTGTTCATTTGCAGAGTTTCAGAGAGCTTGACACTCTGAAGACATTCTATAACTTATCCCAACTGCTTTTTCTTCAGGTCACAATGAAAACGTAGAGGAAAAAAAAAAAAAAAAACTTGGTTGCTACAAAGCTTCAGAAATGTAGATTTAGCCTAGTCTAAACCCTCCTAGAGACAAAGCAAAGTGGAAGAGAAAGAGCATAGGCTTTGGATTCAATCATGCAGGGCTTGAAATGTGGTTTAGCTCATTATTAGTGATGAACTCTTGCACATTTTGTTTAACTTAACTTAGCCTGTGATTCTCATCTTTATGAGGTGGATCAAAAACTTTCATTTGATTCTGACTCTCAACAAGAAGCAGAATTAGCCCAGGCTGCTATCTCCTACTCCTAACGTAGATGGTGAGGTGAGGGACCTTTGAAGAAAACTTTTACAAACCTAGGAAACAACTGAGACAACTGTGGGCAACACTGGGAAAGCGGGAGAGCTGTGTGAATTCTTGCATAGGTAGGCGGTGAGGGCTCCCGCACAAGGCAAGGGACCAGTCAATGAGGTAAAGAGAGATAAATTAGAAAAAGCTATTTGAGCCCATCTCTTGCCTTCAGACCATCGGTGCTTCCTCCTCATGACTCAGGCCACTGGGGCAGGTGTGCAGGTCCAAAAAAGCTCTCATAGAGAAAGGAGCTCAGAAACGCAGGCACGGATTGAATTACCCCTTCTCTTCACACCACAATGGTGGGTTATAATCTAAGGAATCTCTTCTCCCCATCATGAAGGTGGGGTGAAACAGCTGAGAATAAAATCCTTGCCAGAAGAGTTGTTCAGTGTGGATAAAGAGTCTGTAACTCTTCACATTAAAGTTTTCACTCCTCTTTTGAACTCACTGAGATCATCACCAAAAAAATTCTGGTATTCAAGCCATCATCTTAACATAGACCTAGAGGACAAATGAGTACCACCACTTCAAAAGAAAACAGCAAACTAGATGACAGATACCATCAGAGGCAGAGATATTAAAGAACAAAAAATTTTATAATAAGAATAATATAATCTTATTAAAAAACAAAAAATTATATAATATATAATTAAAAATATTTATTACAAAGGTATAGGTTTTGAAATGAACTCAATTCCGTTTAGTGAAGAATGAAGTTTATCCAAAGAGAGGATTGATTGACCTTTGGGAAGCAACTTGTAAATGTTTAGAATTTTCCCAATGATGGAAATCTCTCCCCTGTAAACACAACTGAAAGTTTATGCTAATGAGATGACTCAGGGTGGGGGTTGGCAGTGCCAGAAAGGCCAACCCGGTGGTTAAAGAGTCAGAATTTGAGCCACATGAAACAGCCTAGGAGGGAGAGGCTGTAAGGAGGGAGGGGCTGGAGATTGAGCTCAACCATGTGTGCAATAACTCAATCAATACTGCCTACCTAATGAAGCCTCAATCAATAGTCTGGACACTGATGCTTGGTCAAGCTTCTGGAGTTGGCAATACTCCATGTTTTTCTACATATGAATACCAGAAGGGTAACACATCCCTAAGAACACACCTGTGCATTTGAGAGCCTGCCCAGTCCCACATTCCACTCTCTGCGTTTTTTATTTGTTTGTTTGTTTGTTTTTTCTCTGGTTCTGAATTTTTATCCTTTTCCTATCATAAAACTATAAGTATAGCACTTTCCTGAGTTCTATGAGTCATTCTAGCAAAATATCAAATCTGCGGGGATCCATGATGACACCTGAATTTGTAGCCAGCTGGTGTGAAGTTAGGGTAGTTCTAAACACCTGTGAACTTAACAGCTAGCGTCAGAAGTCTTGCACAGACTTGGCAGTATGAAGGACTGTGCCCTTAACTTTACAGTTTAGCTAACTCTGGGTAGATGCGTTAGTAAACAATAAGTAGTGGACACAGCAGAAGAACAAATTAATGAGTGAAAACATCTTATTAATACATAGTCCACAAGAAAAGCCAGGACTAAACAAACAAACTAAAATTTGGGAGCCAATATCTGAATAATAAGAGTCACAGAAAAACAAATCAAACAGGGATAATTGAGCTAAATGTCCCAGAATAATAAAAAAGAAAAGGGGCCAGGCTCAGTGTCTCATGTCTGTAATCCCAACACTTTGGAAGGCCAAGGCAAAAGGAGCACTTGAACCTAGGAGTTCGAGACCAGCCTGAGCAACAAATGAGTTTCTACAATTTTTTTTTTATTTTAAATTATCAGGACTTGGTGGTTCACACCTGTGATCCCAGCTACACAGGAGGCTGAGGCAGGAGCATCGTTTGAGCCCAAGAGGTAGAGGCTGCAAGGAACCATGATCAAATGATTTTGCCACTGCACTCCAGCCTGGGCAACAAAAAGAGACCATGTCTTTAAAAAAAAAAAAAAGAAGAAGAAGAAGAAGAAAAGAAAG
Organism: Papio anubis; assembly: GCF_008728515.1. Taxonomy (NCBI): domain Eukaryota; kingdom Metazoa; phylum Chordata; class Mammalia; order Primates; family Cercopithecidae; genus Papio; species Papio anubis. The sequence goes on from NC_044989.1 coordinate 84,636,436, forward strand.
AAAGGAAGAAAGAAAGAAAGAAAGAAAGAAAGAAAGAAAGAAAGAAAGAAAGAAAGAAAGAAAGAAAGAAGAAAGAAAGAAAGAAAGGGAAAGGAAGGAAAGGAAATATCTAACTGAAAACCATACAATGTCAAACAGAAAAGATAAGGAAAAACATTTTACAGGAAAATTTAAGAAAATCAAAAATAAGTAGAAAATTCTAAAAACTCTGAAGCAAAGAGGATATCATATTTAAAGGGAATAATCATATTGACTTCAGACCTTTTCAACAGCAGTGCTAGAGGTAAGAACTCAATAAAGAAATGTTTTAAAGAATTAAGGACAATAATTTTGAACCTAGAATTTTATATCTAGTCAAATTGCTTTTCAAATGTGGGCATGTATGTGTATTTGTGTGTTTGTATGTGTGTGCATGTACGTATTCTCTAGCAGATAAAGGCTTCAAAATTTTGACACACAAGTACTTCATTGAAAACATTTTAGAAGTATTAAAATAAAAGGAGAAAGAAATCAAGAATATACTGTAAGAAAGCTATCCATATATTAAACATGATGACTATATAGAGATAATCAATATAATTAAGTTTATAATTATTACAAAAAATACAAAAAAGTATCGATACTAATATAGAATTTAAGTTATATGTAATATTAATTGATTGGGATTTGAAAATAATAGAAATAAATAATGTGGAAAAATTAGTATCTTATTAGTGTAAAGATCTGTACCTCAGTTCTTTCTTTTGGTTTCTCTTCTCACTTCATTTCATTCATTTGATCCTCAATCGCTGATACTCTTTCTTCCAGTTGATCGAGTCGGTTACTGAAGCTTGTGCATTTGTCATGTATTTCTCATGTCATGGTTTTCATCTCTTTCATTTCGTTTATGACCTTCTCTGCATTAATTACTCTAGCCATCAATTGTTCCACTTTTTTTTCAAGATTTTTAGTTTCTTTGCGCTGGGTACATAATTCCTCCTTTAGCTCTGAGAAGTTTGATGGACTGAAGCCTTCTCCTCTCATCTCGTCAAAGTCATTCTCCATCCAGCTTTGATCCGTTGCTGGCGATGAGCTGCGCTCCTTTGCCGGGGGAGATGCGCTCTTATTTTTTGAATTTCCAGCTTTTCTGCCCTGCTTTTTCCCCATCTTTGTGGTTTTATCTGCCTCTGGTCTTTGATGATGGTGATGTACTGATGGGGTTTTGGTGTAGGTGTCCTTCCTGTTTGATAGTTTTCCTTCTAACAGTCAGGACCCTCAGCTGTAGGTCTGTTGGAGATTGCTTGAGGTCCACTCCAGACCCTGTTTGCCTGGGTATCAGCAGCAGAGGCTGCAGAAGATAGAATATTGCTGAACAGCGAGTGTACCTGTCTGATTCTTGCTTTGGAAGCTTCCTCTCAGGGGTGTACTCCACCCTGTGAGGTGTGGGGTGTCAGACTGCCCCTAGTGGGGGATGTCTCCCAGTTAGGCTACTCAGGGGTCAGGGACCCACTTGAGCAGGCAGTCTCTCCCTTCTCAGATCTCAACCTCCGTGTTGGGAGATCCACTGCTCTCTTCAAAGCTGTCAGACAGAGTCGTTTGCGTCTGCAGAGGTTTCTGCTGCTTTTGTTATTGTTCACTGTGCCCTGTCCCCAGAGGCGGAGTCTACAGAGACAGGCAGGTTTCCTTGAGCTGCTGTGAGCTCCACCCAGTTCGAGCTTCCCAGCAGCTTTGTTTACCTACTTAAGCCTCAGCAATGGCCGGCGCCCCTCCGCCAGCCTTGCTGCTGCCTTGCCGGTAGATCACAGACTGCTGTGCTAGCAATGAGGAAGGCTCCGTGGGCATGGGACCCTCCCAGCCAGGTGTGGGACATAATCTCCTGGTGTGCACGTTTGCTTAAAGCACAGTATTGGGGTAGGAGTTACCCGATTTTCCAGGTGTTGTGTGTCTCAGTTCCCCTGGCTAGGAAAAGGGATTCCCTTCCCCCTTGCGCTTCCCAGGTGAGGCGATGCCTTGCCCTGCTTCAGCTCTCGCTGGTCGGGCTGCAGCAGCTGACCAGCACCGATTGTCCGGCACTCCCTAGTGAGATGAACCCAGTACCTCAGTCGATAATGCAGAAATCACCGGTCTTCTGTGTCGCTCGCGCTGGGAGTTGGAGACTGGAGCTGTTCCTATTCGGCCATCTTGTACCTAAATTCTTACAAAAAAAATAAGAAACAAAGACAGGACAATTGAGGCAATAAACAAAGATAATACAAATAAATCCAAATATACCAATAACTACAGTGAATATAAGAGAGATAAGTTCAGCAATTAAAAGAGAGAGATTGGCAGGTTGGATTTTCTAAAAGTTCTGTGTAGAAGAGACACACATAAACAATAAGAATACAAAAAGATGAAATTAAAATGATGCCAAAAGAAATATCAACCAAATTCTAAAAGAAAGAAAGACACACTAGTATAGCTACATTGATAGCAGACAAAATAGACTTTCAATCAAAACTAATCATTAGTGATAGAACGGTCCCATACACATTGATAATTGTTTCCATTCATCAAGAGAGAAGATCCAATAATTTTAAACATATATACAATGAAAAAAATAGTTTTCTATATATTAAGCAATAAAATCATAGGACTACAGTTATAAATATATAAATCCATCATCAGAATGGGAGATTTCAATGTGAATTTCTCACTTATTAATAAAGCAATCAGATAAAATATATGTATATATAGAATCTAAACACAATTAAAAAGTTTGACCTATACTTAGACATATATAGAATGCTAAACTCAACTATTTAAGAAAAAAATCTGCTTCTCAGGTATGTAAACAACATTACAAAAATCAGTCATATACTAGAATATAAATCAAGCTTCCACAAATTTCAGAGAATACATTGCAAACTATTTTCTGATTATACTTCAAATCAGTTAAAAGTTAATTACAAAAATGAAAACTTCCCACACATTTTGAAATTCAAACAAAAATGTACCTAATTAACATATTAGAAAATATTATAATTATCTAGAACTACTGATAATATTATGTTTTAAAACTTGTAGACTACACCTGAAGTGTTTTGAGGGAAATCCATAGCATTGTTTACTTATATGAGAAAAGAAGAAAATCTAAACATTAATAAGGTAAGGGTAAAACTTAAGAAACTGGACAAAACAACAAAATAAAACAAAAGAAATTACAAAGAAAGAAAGAAAATAAGAGAAGAAATTGATAAAATAGATAAACAACACAATTGAGAACATCAATAAAGTCAAAAATTCATTTTTTGAAAATAATAAAATTGACGAAACTGTTCCAAAATAAACCAAGGGAAAAAAACAACAACAACAACAAAAAACACTTTGAATGACCAATCTGCAAAAGTTAAATACTGTTTGTTTCTAAATATATGACATTCTAGAAAGGACAAAAGTATGTGTAGACAATAAAAGGATCGGCAACTGAAAGGAATTAGGGTAAAATGTGGAGAGGAATGAATAGAAGGAGGTCAGGGCATTTGTGGGGGTGAAACTAATCTTCATGTACTGTAACTGTAATGTAATTTACCTTGTAATGGTAGACACATGACATTATACATTTGTCAAAACCTGTACAACACAAAGAGTGAACTCTAATGTATATTTTGGATTTTAACTAACAATCATATATCAATATTTGTTGATCAGTTTTAACAAAAGTGCCACACTAACACGAGGGGTTAAATAATAGGAGAAACCCCATGAGTGATGGCAAGGGGACATATAGGAACTCTCTGTATTTTCTGCATAAATTTTCTGTAAGTTTAAATCAGCTCTAAAAAACAGGCTTTTAAAGTATTATTAATTACAAAGTGAATGAAACTACAGATAAAAGAGACTTTTCAAAGGAAATTATTTATATACTCAGTATTTTCCATGTTAATTACTTAAAATGCAAAACTAATTTGAGTGAAAATAGAAAGCATGAGTTGTTCTATAACTATTATATAAATTAAAGCAATAGTTTTTAAAATATTTATACAAAGGAAACATAAGGCTAAGATGATTTTATTATAGATAGTTCCCATCAAACTTGCAAGGTAAATTTTATCCCAATCTTAAAACGACAACAAAAAAATGAAATTCTTTCCAAATCCTTTAACAAAGATGCCATTATAAACCTAACATCAAGACCGGATTAAAACTATAGAAGAATAAACAAATCCAAATTGAAATAATAAAATTTTTCAGCAGGGTGGCTAGATATAAGACAAATATATGGAGTTTATTGTACTTCTATGCATCAACCACAAAACTAGAAAGCAATTAAAAACATACCATGTACAACAGTCTCAAAGAATATTAAGTGTGTGGTAATAACTATAAATATATTCTGACTTTTTTACATACTCAAAAGAAAAATCACAAATTTACATAAGGAGACACGCAAGAACATTCATGACAGTATTTTTGACAATAGCAAAAATCTTTAATAGGCATATAGTTAAGCAAAATATGGTTTATTCATACAATGGATTGTTACACATTCACGAAATTATACAAATTATAGCTGCACAGCTACGCAAATAAAAAATTAATCTTAGTAATATAAAATTTATCAAAAAGGCAAATGCCAGATTACATTCAAATGATAACCTTTTTATAAAGTTAAAAACTGTTACAGGCCAGGCATGGTGGCTCACACCTATAAGCCACCAGCACTTTGGGAAGCCGAGATGGGCAGATCACCTGAGGTCAGGAGTTTGAGACCAGCCTGACCAACATAGTGAAACCCCGTCTCTACTAAAAAATACAAAAATTAGCTGGGCATGGTGGCGTGTACCTGTAGTCCCAGCTACTAAGGAGGCTGAGGCAGGAGAATTGCTTGAACCCAGGAGGTGGAGGTTGCAGTGAGCCGAGATCGTGCCATTGCATTCTAGCCTGAGTGACAGAGTAAGACTCCATCTCAAAAAAAAAAAAAAAAGTTACAAATCCATGTATGTATGATAAAACTGTACTATACACACACACATTATAGTGTTTTACATATATGCATATATATGACATATTGATACATGAATTAGATAGGTGAGATTTAAAATATTCATTGATTTTACAAATTCAGAAATTTTTAAATACATTTATAGAGTTGTGGTACTGTCACCACAATCCAGTTTTAGAACATTGTCATCACCATCCATAGCTCTCTTGTGTCCATTCAGTCAGTACTCACTCACTCCCACCCTCAGGCCCAAATAACCATTGATCTGCTTTCTGTCTGTATAAATCTGCATTTTCTGGACACTTTGTATCCACAGATTCATATAATGTGTGGCCTTTTGCCTGGCTTCTTTTATTTATCATAACATTTTACAGGTTTAACCATGTTGTAACATGCCTTCATATTTTCTTTCTTTTTGTTGCTGAATAATATTCCATTGTATTGATATACCACATTTTCTTTCTTTTTTATTTCCAACTTTTGTTTTAGGTTCAGGGAATATATATGCAGGTTTGTTGCATGGGTAAACTGCATGTCTTGGGAGTTGGTATACAAGTAATTTTGTCACCCAGGCAATCAGCATAATACCCGATAGATAGTTTTCAATCTTCACCTTCCTCTCACCCTCCACCCACAAGTAGGCACCAGTGTCTATTGCTCCCTTCCTTGTGTGCATGTGTCCTCAATGTTTAGCTCTCACTTATAAGTGAGAATATCTGGTGTTTGGTTTTCTCTTTCTGCATTAATTCACTTAGGATAATGGCCTTCAGCTCCATCCATGTTGCCACAAAGGATGTGATCTCATTCTTTTTTTGACTGCATAGTATTCCATGATGTATATACACCAAATTTTCTTTATCCAGTCCACCACTGATGGCCATCTAGACTGATGCCATGTCTTTGCTATTGTGAATAGTGCTGTAATGAATATATGCATGCATCTTTATGGTGGAATGATTTATATTCCTTTAGGTATATGCCCACAAATGGGATTGCTGGGTCGAATAGTAGCTCTGTTTTACATTCTTTGAGAAATCTCCAGACTGTTTTCCATTGTGGCTGAAGTAATTTACATTCCCAACAGCAGCATATACACATTCCCTTTTCTCCACAACCACTCCAGCATCTGTTATTTTTGAACTTTTTAGTAATAGCCATTGTGACTAATGTGAGATGGTATATCATTGTGGTTTTGAATTTGAATTTTCCTAATTATTAGTGATATTAGGCAGTTTCATATGCCTGTTGGCCATTTGTATATTTTCTTTTGAGAAGTGTCTGTTCATGTCCTTTATCCATTTTTTAATGAAGTCATTTGTTTTTTGTTTGTTGATTTGTCTAAGTTCTTTATAGATTCCGGATATTAGACATTTGTCAGGTCAGCAAATGTCAGCAAATATTTTCTCCACCTGCAGGCTGTCTGATTATTCTGTTGCTTGTTCTTTTACTGTGCAGAAGCTCTTTAGTTTAATTAGGTCCCACTTGTCAATTATTGTTTGTTTTACAATTGCTTTGGAGTCTTCATCATAAAGTCTTTGCAAAGTCCAACGTCCAGAATGGTATTTCCTAGGTTTCCTTCTAGGGCTTTTAGACTTTTTGGTTTTGCATTTAAGTCATTAATTCATCTTGAGTTTATTTTTGTATATGTTAAAGGTAGGGGTCCAGCTTCAATCTTCTGCATATGGCTAGCCAGTTATCTCAGCACCATTTATTGAATAGGGAGTCCTTTCCTCATTTATTGCTTATTATTGTCAGCTTTGTCAAAGATCAGATGGTTATAGGTGTGTGGCTGTATTTCTGGGTTCTCTAGCCCAGACATAAAGAGAAAATGAACTCATTTTGGGATAAATGACCACATAATAACTTTCTGAACTCATATTAGCTACAAAAGAAGGCTGATTCAAGGTCCTTCATCAATAAAACCATCTCTGTTTATCCTTGAGAGTACCTTATATATTTTTATATCTTATTGACCTAGCTCCATCTGAAATACTAACAAATATAACTTTTAAGTTTTTGCTCTTGTGGCTTCACCAATACTGGTTTAAAAAATAACAAAATTCTGATCAAAATGATTCAGGAAAAAAATGTGTCATTATAGTCAAAATGTTTCACTGTTTCAACAGCTACATTCTCAAAGGCAGGCCCTGTAGGGCATGTGTAGTGTATTCTATGCTGCCACAGCAGTTCCATCATGAGTCCAAACACCAAGGGGAACATGAAAATCCCTGTCTTCAACACTGCTGAGGAAAATAAAACCATATTTATATGTGCATATTTTTGCAAACATAGATAGCTACATAATAGCATACAGCATAATATAGTATAGGATATATGGCAAGAAAAATACACATAACTATTACGATTCCAAATCCTCTTTCATTTTGAATAACTGAAAAGAAAATTGCAATAGACCAGCTATTTTGCTGTGATGATTCAAAACTGCACAGATAATGCTGAATGGCACAGAAATGATTTGGTTCCTACTAAAAGTAAGTAAAACTGAAACTACCTGCCCAGTAATAATAATGAGACACACTGAGAAAGTCTTAAACACTTATTCATTAATGATTCTTTATTCATTAATAGAAGTCAGAGTATAAGCTAACTTACTAGGAAAACTGGAATAATAAAAACATGCTTAGTCCAGGAAAGAAAATAACTTAGAATAACAACACACCAACATAAATGAATTTTTAAAAATATCAAGAAGAACCCTATTGATCCTACAACCCATTTTGGCTATCCTCCAGAGACAACCATCTCCAATGCCTACCCCCAATCATGTTCTGCTTTGTCTCCTTCTTCTACCACATGGCATTTGTCTTGACTTTTACCCCAAACTGCCTACCTATTGTGTATTTCCTATATCCATAAACACAGGTGTCCAGTTATCCAAGCCAGAAACCTGCAAGTCCCACTAGATTCTCCCTCAGCAATGCCCAAGCATCTAATCAATCACAAAATTTTGCTGATTCTTGCACCTCACTGTTTCTTGAATCTGTTCATCCATCATCCCCACTGCTACTTTTTCAAGCTTCATTATTTCTTGCCTGAATTACTGCAACTGTCTTCTAGGCTCCTTGCCAGTTGTTTTACCCTCTTCAATCCGTTCTCCAAAAGCAGCCAATGAATTTGCTGAAATGTACGTCAGGCTTTCCATGACTCCCCAACAATAAGATAACCTTAAACTCTATAGCGCAGCACTCAAAACCCTGCATGGGCTAACCTGACAGCACCTCTTTCCACATTCCTCTTGGTACTTTTCATTTCAATCTAAGCCAGCACTGTCCAATAGAAATATAGCATAGGCCATACTTCAGGGAAAGTAAAAACAGGTAAAATGCATTCTAATAAAATACCATATTTAACCCACTATAGCCAAAGTATTATGATTTCAACATGTGGCATTAGCCACTGTTCAAGTGGTCAATAGCCACATGTGGCTAGCAGCTCCCATACCAGACAGTGTAGGCCTAAGACATTTACATTTTCCCCAGTCTTCCCTACTCTTGACCATCTCTAGAATTTTTCTTTGGCTGCTACTTCTGCCTGGAATTCCAACCTTCCCCCTTCATATTCCACCCCACTGTGGTTACCATTTCTCCCCTATTGTGCCCTTCCTGACCTACCACCTGCAAATTATGTGTCTCTTTCATGCATTTCCAGAGCACACTGAGTTTTCTTTAGCAGAGTATATAGAAAGTTCTTTTCTTTTTACTTATATCACAGGTATCTTAAAATGTCTAGTAATTAGTATAATATATGACACATGGTAGGTTAAATGCACACTCATGGTTGCCCACCGCATCAAAACTCCTCCTTTACTCAATATCCGCCTGCCCTCCTATGGCCCAGGTAACTCAGAGGATACGAAGCTTATTGTTAGCTACTAGGGTAGAGCCTAAGTGGAAATTGATCATCACATGATATTATCCTGGGGATTGTTATTAGTTCCAGATGGGCATGTGAACAAAGTTGCTCCAATGAAGCTGAAGGGAAAGAGCTTATTCCAGAGTTAGGGCAAAGGCTCTTCCTTTTTCCCCACAATATGCGACTAAGAAAGTGTGCAGCCCCTTTTGCCACCAGCAGCCTCCCTATAACGAGCCCTCCAAAAGAGTAAAAGAGAAGGAAAGAACATGGAGTCATTAGGCAATCCAGCTTTAAAGTCTGCACTGTGTCCAGGTTTCAGAGTTTATGAGATAATAATTTTCTAATTTTTAAAGCTAGTTTGAAATTGTTTTTTATTACCTGCAGCCAGAAGTATGTGACTGATCTTGTTAACTTGTGTTAAGTGAATGCTTATTATGTGACAGACATTGTTCTAGATATCTTACAGACAGTATCCCCTTTCCAACCACTCATAAGAACTTCATATTTTTGTATTTTACATTTCACTTCTATTTCTTATTGAAAATAATTTTCAGGGATAAGTTTTCCTGTGCTAATTAGAATGTTTTTTCCTGCTATCATGCTCAAGGTGAGATGCCCTCTTGGTGTCTGTGTGGCGAGAATTTAGATTATTGCAGACCGGAGACTGAAGAGTGTCCCCATTTTTTGCCTTTCTGCCTGTGGGTATATATTACTCTTACATAGTCCCTGTTTCGTAATGGCATATAGGTATGGGGGAGGTAGATAACTTGTTAATTTACTCCTTACATCAAGCCAAAAGGATAGTCATCCACATGTAACAGGGAGGACTTCACATTACCCAGAGATACTGTACCTGGACCAAATAGGACTTTAGGCTGTCTTCCTTTGGGAAAAGATGGAATCAGGGGGTGTTCTATGTGTGGGAAAACACAGAGGTGGACATTCAGCAAGCTGAGGCAGAGATGAAATGACGTGTTCACAGAATCCCCTTTCACTCACCTTTCCTTGGGCCCCTTATTTGGAGTTAGGCTGGGGGCCATGTGACTAAATCTGCCCAAAGGAATGTGGGCATATGTAATGTCAGCTACACCAGGTCTAGGCCTTGTAACAATCTCACACAATTGTTCATACTGTTTAATGAAGGTCTGTGCCAAAAATGGCAGCATCTGAAGGTAGATGATGCCAGAATCCCCAAGGCATTGCTTGGACAGAGCTCCAACACCCATTAGACTAAAACATGAACCAGAAAGAGGTTCTATTATATTAAACCACTAAGATTTTTAGGATTTTTCTTAAAACAACTGGTGTTACTTATGCTGATTAAAATAGTACTCAATAAATGCTTGTTGGATGAGGAAATTGGGTCAAAACAGGATATCATTTCACTTAATAAGATGTCCACAGTGACTTCTGCCAAAACAGAGCAAAAAAATAAAATTAAGAATTGTACACTTTTCCACTCCACAAGGGGTTCCATAGCATCTGTATCTGAAATTATTCACTCCTAATTACTCAGTTTTCAGCCCGTACCTGGCACTGAATATGTGTTTAATAAACATTTATTGCAACTTCTAGACATTTGGAGTTCCACAGAGTCCTCCTTAAGCCTGATGGTATACAGAATTACATATTTTATAGAACTATAGTTGATTTTCTTTTTGTCTTTATACTTACCTTGGTTTTTCAACCCATATCCACTAGTTATTATTTCATTATAACAAAAAATAAAAGTTTATTTTCAGAATCCATAAATCAATGTTGAACATTTATAAGAAAGCAAAATCATGGTATCGAATTAAAGTTGAAATAACAAAACAAATACTGGAGAAACCAAGTAATATATTCTGAAGCATTAGCTATAATAACAGTCATTATGAAGGAATTCTGTCAGAAAGCAATTTAGTCAAATGGTAATGGAAGACACAAATACAAGAAAAATCAGCCTGGAGATTCTAGTCTCTTACTTTACAAGAAAAGTAAAAGGTCCTGGGTTATTTTAAGCTTCTAAAAAATTAGTTTCTATTACCTGAAAGCAGAATACATTATTTAACACTGTGATCTCTAATGCAGCACAGTAAAATACACAATGTCTTTTGATGCAAAACAAGAATTAAGGAAAGTTACAGTCTCTGCTTTGAAATTTGGAAGATAAGAAGAAGGAAAAGATAAGAAGGAGCTAGAACCCGAAAAGAATGAGGAAATCGAATAGACTAGACCTCTCACACTTTGATTTAGCATCTTGTTTAACCACTAAGCATCTTATTCCCTAAGGAGTATTTATCTTTAAGTTTTGCGGGAAGAGTGTAAATTGCACATAGGAATTAATTAATTTAATGCTTCAGTGTCCCACCTAATCAGATTATAAATCACTCTCTCAGACCGTATCTCTTATAATCATGACATCCCTAAGAGGTAAATTTGTAGATTAGGTTATTGATTAAATGTGGGGAGGGTGAGAGATAAAGTTGTAGGGATTGACTGCCAAGGTTTGACATGAACAATTGGGTGGTTAATGGTGCCATTTATTGTGGCAGTCCACACATTCTAATGTGTATAGGAATCACCTGGAGAGTGTTTAACTATTTCAGTTCCCTGGTCCACAATCTAAAATTCTGGCTCAGATTTATAGGGAGGAGTCTTGGAATTTGAATTTTTCTAAACGTACCCCTGGAGGATTCTAGTACAAGTGAGTAGAGGACAACCTTTTGAGATATTTATCAATAAGGGGCACCCTGGAGGAGAAACAGATTTGTGGAAAAGATCCTAAGTTTTAGCTGCAGACAAGAATGTTCTGCTGATGTGAATCTGAATAAGTTTGTCCCCATCTATCTCTAAGCTAACACTAAAGAATGAACACTGAGAACTACAGAGCCAGGACATTGAAAGACTCTCAAACCATTACAATGGGAATAGCTCTGGGAATTCAGGAACTATGTGGGCTCAGACAAAGAAGACCACCCCAAAAAGTTGTATTTTCCAAACCTTAGGAACATAGGCAGTAGATGAATTAAATATAAGAAAATAAAGCAAATGGCCTGAGGTTATATGAACACTGTCAATATTTGTTTGCCATCCAGACACTTTAATATTTGCTATATGTGCTTTATAGTATTTTATGTTCATTAAACTCCTAGCACAATTTCATGCTTACAGAGAATGATGGTTTTATGGGGATGAGGAGAGGAAAGGGACACACAGAGGTGAAAGTACACACTGGCCTTATGAAGATTTCCTAGCAAATAAGACAAGTAGCTTCTAAGAGGCATGACCTGGAGCTTGCAGCATAGAGAATAGACTTGAGCTCAATTTAAATTAACCTAGCCCCTCGACAGTAGAAATCAGTCACAGCAGATGAAAGGGCCATGTTGTTTATGCCACTATCACTGGTTTTAACAGATCTGGGAGATGAAGGTTTATCCTTTCATTTAAACATTTGATGATGGTATCCTTAAAAGAACTATAAAATGCCATTTTAATATCCTTATGGGTGCAAAGTGCTTCTTAATTTTCAGATAAATATAACTTTGGAAATGTTCTCAATTTAAGAGAGGGCTAGGAATATATAGAAGTCAGAGAAGAAGTGGTTATCTGCCCTCTTTGGGACATGAGAAATATTGACCAAATTATGAGACACTATTAACAGACACCAAGGAGAACAATTTTGAATCAAACTCAAAGAATATATCTATAATATCTTCATATGCAGTAATTTCTTACCAATTTCTTTTTTAATGGCTTCAATACAATTCCATTTCTTTTGGCATTCAGAGGCTTTATTAATATATTCCTATTTTTATTGAATTCTAAAACTAAAATGATGAGGTTGAGCGATATCCAAGAAAAAAAATTTGGAGTATTTTAGCTCACCAGAAACTTAGTGCATAATTCTGTTCAAATTTAATATATCCTCACACTAAAATTCTATTTTCAAAATCTTACATTTCAGTTTTTTTATGTTAAATTGTCTCCTTTTAAAAGTGACCAAAAATGTACACATTACTTTTAAAAAGTGCATGTCAGTGTTAAATATAAATAATAAGAATAAATGGTTGGAATTTTCACTTATCCTTGAAAGAAAAAGAAATTGAAGTTTAAACGTATTTAAGTGGAATAAAAACACTCCGATTCATTAGAGAGCAGGTTGCTATGTAATTTACTTACAGTGTCTGTCATTCACACACTCATTATTTAGTACATGATGCTTTTCATGAAGATATGTAAACTCTCTGGGCACAGATCCGTTTTAAAAACCTAGTTCTTCTGAAACAAAGAAATGCTTGAGGGAAGAAAAATGCAAAAATAAAACAGCTGACTGCAGAAACAACCACCTGTGGAGTAGTGTGCATTCTGGAGGATTTTCAATGTAGAAGACAACAGGACATCAAACCACATGTATTCTAAGGAGCTGCAGAGTTTAAACTATGAAATGAGGAGGCATCAAATAAAATAGAGAGCAAACACATTTAATGTGGGAAGGCCACTGGAGATGCCAATAAGAAAAATAAAGGTTGTCCAGGAAAGATTGCAAGTGTGCATTTTGAACCTGCAATAGGCGATATAGACATTGTACCTCAACCCTTGCAGAGGAGCACTAAGCTAGTGTGCCATGACTCGAGCATACTGATGGTCTTGCTTTACTGCTTACTTTTAGGTCATCTTCTATTCATTAGAAAACACTAGGCACTGCATGAAGCACTCTTATTATCTTGTTTAATTCTTATAATCTTGTTTTAATTCCCCTCAAGATGTGATAGTTGAGATAAGATACATAAGATACGTTTTTTTGCCAAGCCACCTACCTAGGAAATGGAAGAGGCAACGTTTGGCCTCAAGTCTGATTGAGAGCAAAGACGACATCTTTATAATGCCAGCTTCCTGGCCTAGATTACTCCTATTCATCAAAAGAGTAAACCCAGAAAAAATGTTGTGTTACCTATAAATCTTTTTAAATTGTATTTATTTGTAATTATTAGAAAATTATCTAACAGCACTTTCTCTTGCACTTTAGGTTGGCTGCAACACAGCAATCGTGCTTGTTGATTTTTCTGTCATTTTTGATCCTACTAGTTCTAATGTGTGCTTATGGGATTTTAGATGAATAACTTAATGAAGTTATTTTTGAGAACTGGAGAAGTATGAAATCTGGGAACTCATCCTTTGTAATCTTTAAAAATGCCACAAAAGGCCAGGCACAGTGAGTGGCTTATGCCTATAATCCCAGCACTTTGGGAGGTTGAGGCAGGAGGATCACTTGAGCCCAGGAGTTTGAGACAACATGGTGTTGGGGAATGTCTGGGCAACATGGTGAGATCTCATCTCTACAAAAGAAAAAAATGCCACAAAAGATAATCTGCTCATAAAAGTCTGACCACATGCTACCTCTTTGTCTATCCCATCTAACTATATGGTCTGCTTTGCTATTGTGCTCCTAGTTCAATTGCAACTTCTGCTTTTAAAATGGTCAAAATCACACTATTAATAATTATATAAATCACTATCTGCACTTATGTTGAGCACATGGTATGAGTCAGAGTATCAGGCATTCATCATTTCAATAGCACTGTGTAGCAAACCTCCCTAGAACTCAGTGAGCATTTTCTCTAGCAAGTGGACGTGGATCAACCAATTTACACTCAGCTTAAACAGGCATCTCTGCTTCACACTGTGGGTCTACATTTGATTCTTCACTGTGAGTTGGGCTCAGGTCTCCCACATGAGTCTTCCTTCTGGTCCCAGGCTGAAGGAACAGTAGCTACTCAAGGGAAGCTCTTCTAATAGAGATGGCACAAGTGCAAATGGGCAAACCCAACTGGGCAAGCACATTTCCAGGTTTTTCTGTGTCATGTCTTCCATAAAGCAGGATGCATGCTCGAGCTCAAATCCAGGGAAGGATCCCCATCCATAGAGGGCTGAAATGCAAATCCATGCAACAAATATGTGGAGAAGTACAGAATGCGGACCAATAATTCAATCTACCAAAGAACAACTATTTAAAGTTTTTCATATCATGCTAATTTTAACAGATCCACAAACTTAGAATTAATGTTTCAATATTCTCAAAAACAAAAATGAGATAAAGGTTGAAAAAACTCTTATAATGTGACAGTTATTAAATAGCATGTGTGTACAAACTTGATCTGCCTAATTCCAAAGGTCTTTTCTCTAATCATGGCTTCTCTCAAAACAAAAGACAGTTAATTCTATTTCTCTTGAAATATTTATGTGGAACTTCACATTTTATAAAACATTTTCACATTTGTTTTCTCACTTATTGATGTAACTGCCTGGGAAAAAATCTGAACTTTCTCGGGATCCATTCTCCACTTCTTGTTGCATTATCTAGCCACTGCTGGTTACCCCATTAAAGTTAGTTACTTATCCCATCCCAAAATTAACTAGTTATACACACCAACTAGTTCACCACTTTTTACTGAACTGACCCCTAAGTTTAACATGAAAATAAAATTTAAATAAACGAGATTTGTTCTTAGTAAAATCAGGTTATTGTCTGGTACAAATGTAAGTCATGCTGGATTACCACTCGAACTTAAGTTGTTTTTGGTTTTGTTTTATATATCATATATATACTGAGAACCTACTATGTGTCAATCACATCATATTTCCTAATTTGGCCTGATAGTAGTACAATAAAGCATGTGTTATTAACTTGATATTACAAATGAGGAAATGGAGTCTCCAGGAGGTTAAGTAACACAATCAAGGTCATGTTGTGATTCCAGTTTGGGTTGGCTGTCTAACAACGGCTAGCTAGTGTTGTTCACCTTCTAGTAATCTGCATCCCCTTTTTCTAAAATTCACACAAATTGCCCCATCCCCACCCCAGGATGTATGGTGCTCAGGTATTACCACAGAACTCCTGTAGACATAGCCAGATGCCTATCCTGCAGAAAGACATTTCCTGAATAGATCTCTTTTCACACAACAAATGTGGAGGCCAAAAAATACTGATGAAATAAATTATAGAGAAAGTAATGGTGAGAAGAATAAAAATTCTCCAAATAAGAATAACTGAGGCCTGAGGATCAAGAATTCATAAAACAAGATAAGAAGTATATAGAAGAAGAACAAATATGAGTCCTTTGAAGCACCTAAGTTCTGGGCCGGGCACAGTGGCTCACACCTGTAATCCCAGCACTTTGGGAGGCTGAGGCGGGTGGATCACCTGAGGTCAGGAGTTCAAGAACCAGCCTGACCAATATGGAGAAACCCCATCTCTACCAAAAATACAAAATTAGCCGGTAGTGGTGGTGCATACCTGTAATCCCAGCTACTTGGGAGCTTGAGGCAGGAGAATCGCTGGAACCCGGGAGGTGGAGATTGCGGTGAATCAAAATCGCACCATTGTGCTCCAGTCTGGGTGACAAGAGTGAAACTCCATCTTGTGGGGGAAAAAAAAAAAAAAAGAAGTATATATAAATAAATAGAAAATATTTTCCTTTGAAATAAAAATAAAACTGAACCTCTTTTTGTTTTAAAAAAAAGTAAACAAACTAATATGGAAAAATTGACATCAGAACACTTATTGGTTAGGTTGTTTAATTCCAAAAATATAGAAATATTATAGTGTTTAACAAAATTAAAATTAAAATATGACTAACATCACCCTGAAAGTGGCAGAAAAAAAGAAAGGGAGAAATTCAAGAGTGTGATTTCCCTGTTCTGTCATAGCAGGGAGTTTATATTATATAAAATTGAAATCCATAGTAATAAAAAGCACAACAGCTCTGAAATTTTAATATTTCTCCTAATCTTCTCATCTTCAATTTCGAGGGAACTTATGGAGAATAATATTTTTTTGTGGTGAAAAAATATTTATCCAAAATTCAGTAATTCTTTGTTTCATTTTATTCTTTTCTTTTTGAACAATTCAAATAAACTTAACTTTATAACTTACATTTAAAATAATAGGTCATATCCAATTTTTATAAAATTATCTTCACCTATCTAGACATAAGCATAGAGAGATGGCAGAATAGCATTTGCCTGATATTGGTGTTAGTTTTTTGTGGTTCATGGAATGTGCGGTAGTATTTTCTTCACTTTTCAGTTTATGTTTATTTTTTAATGAGTACGATAACTATTGTATAAAAACTTTAAAAATATTTTATTTTTAAAGAATTGTGTTTACAGACATTCAAAGCTCCATTTTCCAATTTCCTAACAAAATATTTCTTCATAACTATGTAGTGTATTTAATTCAACAAATATTGACTGAACACTTCATGTGTCCAATCCATTATGCTAGGAACTGAGTATTCCAAAATGAACAAACTCCTGCATTGGAGGAGACAAGAATGCAGTAGGAACAATGTTAACACAATGTATTGTGTGCTGAGAGAGTTGTACATGGGGTGTTCATACATATAAGAGGAGCATCCCCCCATATCTGAGGGGCTCCAAGCAGGCTTCCAGCAGGGATAACACTTGAGCTGCATTTTGGAGCATGGCTAGGAATTTTGAAAAGGAAAAAAAAAAAGAAGAAGAAAAAGAAGAAGAAGAAAAGTGGGGAAAATCAGCCGGGTGCAGTGGCTCACGCCTGCAATCCTACCACTTTGGGAGGCCGAGGCAGGTGGATCACGAGGTCAGGAATTCAAGACTAGCCTGGTCACGATGGTGAAACTCCATCTCTGTTAAAAAAAAAAAAAACTACAAAAATTAGCCAGGCGCAGTGGCAGGCGTCTGTAATCCCAGCTACTCGGGAGGCTGAGGCAGGAGAATTGCTTGAACCTGGGCAGCAGAGGTTGCAGTGAGCTGAGATTGTGCCACTGCCCTCCAGCCTGGGCAACAGAGAGAGACTGTCTCAAAGAAAAAGAAAGAAAGAAAGAAAGAAAAAGAAAAAAGAAAAGGGGGGAAAATCATTCTAGGCAGAAGACAGGATAGTATGAGTCAAGGGATTTTAGAAGGGCACTGCAGATTAAGAATCTGCTAAACAACCTACAGAAAAAGCTAAGAGAATATAAACATGGATGGGTTGAGCTTTCAGAGCCAAACTGTGAGTGTGTTGAACAAGTATAATCTTCTTACTAAGAGAAAGCCAGACAGGCATAGAACTCTGGTTTAGTGAGGGGTGCAGGGAGGGAAATGGACAGGACAAGCAACAATTGCCTTTTGCCTTCCCCAGCTGTGTCCCTAATCACCTAAGCTCTACTGTGCCTTGATCCTAAGTCAGCTCAGTTAACTCAGTTCCAGAGCAGGATGCTCTAGGCCTAGGAAGGTGATGTGTGAAATGGGATAGGCACAGAGACTAGGCTCAGGCCATCCAGGGCTGATAACTGACAGCCTTCACTTACCACTTACTCTGCTGAGTTTCTGTCTCCCTTTCCTATCTTCGCTTCTCCATGTATGGTATGGAGGTTTTTGCTAAAGACAAGATGTGGCTGTGGGGCTCATACCTTGTCTAGCTCTTTCCAGGCTCCTCTTTCAGAGGGACAGGGGAAAAGAGAATCCTACTTACCATGACAATTTACCAGTTTTCTCCTTTTCTGAAGAGATCTATGCTGCCATCTGCCTGAAGCTTTGCTCTGTCATTCATTTAGTACCACTGTGGCCAAGCCCCCACTGTCGCTTAGACCACCCTGGATATTCACATCTGCCGAGATCAGGGCAGTTCTGGCATTTTCTGATTAATCCTATGCCTGGGTCAGACGGCTTGGCATCCAAGCTTCCTCCTCTTGTTACAAGTATGCTTTGCAGCCAAGCCTAGCGACATACAACATGAGCTGAAAAAGGAGTGCTCTAACTGAAAAAGCGCAGTGTCAAAGAAATCCATCAAGTCCAGCTTTCAAATCTGGATTTGTAGATAAGATTAGGATGAGAAGAGCCTGCTATAGACGAGTCAGGCATCAGATAAGAAATTATATGTATCTTAGGCTTTATATTGTTTCCTTAACATTGATGACATGCTATTAATTATGAATAGATAAAAGTTAATATCTTTGTGATGTTATGCTTTGATTTGTTTCTTTTCATTGTATCACTCTGTTCTTACTTCTGTCTTTTAGGGATGTGTTATCCTATAGTTTGAACAGTGACTAGGTTTTCTTCCTAAGATTTATGTTGACAAAACATAGCTTCAGGTTTTCTTCACAATTTTATGTTTTGTAATTCTGCACAGAAATATATAGATATATATACACACACACACGTATAAAATACACCCTCTATAGTTAGAGGAATATATATACATACGTATATATGTTTGTATTCTTAACAGTTAGTTTCAGCTGTTAAGAAAAGAACTGTATCTTTTTAGAAATATACTTTGATCATTCTCTTGGGAATAGAGAATGAGATCCTCAGGATTTGTTCTTTAGTATCTAAGGCCACAAACACAATAGGTAAACTGTTCTGTATGGTAAAGAACATGGACCTAATGGAGAATGGTAAAAAAAAAAAAAAAAAAAAAAAAAAGGGGAAGAAAGGAACAGAGGATGGAGCCACACAGGGGAGGTTGAACTTGTACGACAGAATAGGACCTGAACTTCTAGGAATTATTGCATGCTTTTCTGTTATGCTGTTTTCTCTCCAACTCTTTACTATTGTACACATATCTATATGTTCTGTGAGGTTTTTTTTATGATTGTTTGTCTATCATCTTAGTTTTGTAAAAACTAAGGAAAAGAGATGAGTTCTATACCCAGAATGATGTGAAACAGGATAGGAACAATGTGAGTGTGAGAGGTGAAGCCATCTGGGCTTCTGGGCCGGGTGGGGAGTTGGAGAACTTTTCTGTCTAGCTAAAGGAATGTAAACACACCAATCAGTGCTCTGTGTCTAGCTAAAGGTTTGTAAACGCACCAATCAGCGCTCTGTGTCTAGCTAAAGGTTTGTAAACACACCAATCAGCACTCTGTAACATGGACTAATCAGCAGGAGGTGGGCAGGGCCAAATAAGGGAATAAAAGCTGGCCACCCGAGCCAGTGGCGGCAACGAACTCTGGTTCCCTTACAGACTGCGGAAGCTTTGTTCTTTTGCTCTTCATGATAAATCTTGCTGCTGCTCACTCTGGCTCTGCACTACCTTTATGAGCTGTAACACTCACTGAGAGGGTCTGTGGTTTCACTCCTGAAGTCAGCGAGACCAGGAACCCACCGGGAGGAACAAACAACTCCGGAGGTGCCACCTGTAAGAGCTATAACACTCACTGCAAAAGTCTGCGGCTTCACTCCTGAAGTCAGCAAGACCAGGCACCCACCGGAAGGAAGAAACTCCAGACCCATCTTAACATATGAAGGAACAAACTCCCGACACACCATCTTTAAGAATTGTCACACTCACCACGAGGGTCCGCGGCTTCATTCTTGAAGTCAGCGAGACCAAGAACCCATCAGAAGGAATAAATTCTGGACACAAGTGTGTTTATGAGACAGCCCTAATCACCCGCAGAACACTAATCTCCGTGTCCCTCACTCTGTGCCTCCTTGATTGGTACAAGCTTACAAATAAACAGTGCTTACTAGCAGGTTTCCAATGGCAAACTCTACTTTTTACTAAGTTGAGAATTTCTTTTTTAAAGAAAAGAAAAATCAGAAGGATCTATGAATTCAAACCACATTTGTCATTGATCACCATTTAATTCTAAATGAGTCACTGTATGTTAGTGAATAAAAATTAGAGTTTAAAATCTTAAACAAAAAGAAGAGAGGATTTTCAAGGATGGTGGTGAACCAGCTCCATGCTTAGGGACTCAAGTAAGACCAGGGTATGGACTCCTGATACCAGGGATCTTTAATCTAGGAATCAAAGGACCAAGTGATGGCAAAGATATTTAGGCAGTGAAAAGAAGGAGTGGCCTGTATCTGTGTATAATATGACTTCAGCGTGGAATTGGGGAGCTGCATAGGGGGCTACCGCACATCTCTGAGATACTTAAGTGGACAGTGGCAGGTCACTCAGACAGAGGCATGAGTCCTGCCAGTGAAGTTCTGCCTTCGGGATGATCTTACTAACTCTAGGTCTAGTTTTTCTTAGTGTAAAAGAAAAAAAAATGTGAATAAATGAAATACATTCTTCTTTTCTTCAAAACAATAAATTACTGGTCATTTGATTCAAATTCTGCTTAGTATGCATATGCTGTGTCTGTATGTCTCTGACTGTGAAGATAAAGGGTCTGCAAAGAATCCTAGCCATCCGTACTCAGCACCTTCCTCTACCATGCAACAGATAAGTGGAACTAACAGTACTTACTGTTCTTTGTTTCCTGCCCAGCTCCCTCCACCTTGCTTTTCTGGGACCTCAAGAAATTCCTGTTGTGAAAACTGCAAGAAAAAACCCCGTCTCAGCCAAACAGAATTCATCCAAGGACCTCAAGGTGTGTGTGCTTTGGGGAAGGGTTAAGAAGGGAAGAATATTTTCAAACAGCCAAGCTTGCCTGTGGTCAGCAGTATCCAAGGGGGATTTCCAGAGTTTAAGTTCCCAAACTGGAGGAGTTTTAAGAGCATTCATTTGTTAAAATACAGATTCTTTGGGATCCCCACCCACATTCTGACTTGGAGTATCTAGGGCCAGAACCTAGGTACCTGAATCTGTAAAAGCTCCCTAGATGGTTCTGAGTCTATCCAGGTTTGGGGAATGAAGTTAGGAATATTCTCAATCATTGGCATTTAACAACAGTCTTCCTAGGAAAGAGTCCCAGAGAAAAATCCCAAATCCCAATGGTGATTTTTTTTTTTTTTTTTTTTTTTTTTTTTTGGTCTCAAAGCACACATAGACATTGAGTTGTCTCACCTCTGCTCCAATCCTTTTAGAGAGACATTCTTTATAATAACCA
Source organism: Papio anubis (assembly GCF_008728515.1). Taxonomy (NCBI): domain Eukaryota; kingdom Metazoa; phylum Chordata; class Mammalia; order Primates; family Cercopithecidae; genus Papio; species Papio anubis. The sequence goes on from NC_044989.1 coordinate 84,658,063, forward strand.
CTGGGTTTCCCAGTGAGTACTTGCAATAAATGTACACATTTAACAATTCAATAAATGTATGAAGTTTATTCTTGGTGAGAATATGGTCATTTTCAAATCATCTATTTATGGTCTTAATAAAATCTTAAAAGAGCAAACCCTGAATGAACCTGGTTGCTAATTTCAGTCATGAATTCAGTGCCCGAGAGAAGTGGTGGCTCAGTCCTGTAATCCCAGCACTTTGGGAGGCCAACATGGGTGGATCACTAGGTCAAGAGATCCAGACCATCCTGGCTAACATGGTGAAACCCTGTCTCTACTAAAAACACAAAAAAATTAGCTGGGCGTGGTGGCGGGCACCTGTAGTCTCAGCTACTTGGGAGGCTGAGGCAGGAGAATGGTGTGAACCTAGGAGGGAGAGCTTGCAGTGAGCCGCGATTGTGCCACTGCACTCCAGCCTGGGTGACAGAGTGAGACTCTGTCCCAAAAAAAAAAAAAAAAAAAAAAAAAAAACAAGAGAAAGAAAGAAAGAGAAAGAAGGAAAGAAAGAAAGAGGCCCACTTGCACAGAACATGTTCTTGTCTGGAGCAGTAAGAGATTAGAATTTTTGCTGGCCACAGTATACAGATTTATGTTGTGGCAACAACTCCTAAGATTTCAATATATTAAAACTGAAAGCGTTTGTTTCTTGTTTATGCTATATGACCATTATGTGTCATCAGGGACTCTATATTCCTCACAGGAATAAGACCCAGGCTCAGTAAGTAGCCACCATCTTGAACATTGCCAGTTTTTACCCAAGAGGGAAAAATTCTGGAAAAAACCTCATAGCAACAATTATCCCCCACTCCCAACTCATGAGCTAAGCTACTTGTGCGGCTTCACTATATCACAAAGGAGCCAAGAAATACAATCCTAGCAGTTTATTGGAAGGGGAGAGACCTAGGCATATTCTGTGAATGCTATCAATGATAAGCAGAGTTATTCTTCATATCCTTACAAATAATCTGTTCTTTAGACCATGCTCTTGAGTCAGACCAGCCTGGACCAAAAATGCCCTTTACTGCTTTGGTGAGTGGTTTTTCACAATTTTCTTAATTCTCTGAGTCTGAATGGCCTCATCTATGAAATGAGGGTAATAAACCTTTAGCCACTCAGGCTTGCTATAAGGATTAAATAATTTTTTTAAAAATGCAAAGTGCTTGGCACACAATGGACACAGAATGTTTGCAGATGTTGTTTCCGGATGTTGCCATTACTAAAGAGGAGGAACTGGCCTTGCATAGTAAGAAGTGGGTCTTGCAGAGCAGACATCATAGCAGTCTTTTATAGCAGAAGTTGGGTTGAGCATGGAAAAGAACGTTTTGTCAGAGGGAGAATGAGACACTCTTCTTCTGTAATGGAGAATTCCCATAAAGGGCTGTTACAGGAATGTCTCAAGTTATCTTCCACACACAATCTCCAGGAAGTGAAAAATAAATCCCCCTTTGGATGACCTACAAGGAAGGAGACAGCCAGTTGATTTCACTTTCAGCTGCAAATGCTGCCCTAATCCATATAGGTTTCTGTTCTAAGATTCCATGATTCTCTTCTAAGTTCATCTTTCCCTTTTCATTTACTCTCCCTCTTACTGTGCAGATTCCTCAGTGCTTTTCTTCTGTTCACCCTTCGCAGCCACTGCCTCAATGAGACAGTTGCTGAACCTTCTGAACCTTTTCATGGTGTTCATTTAGCCCAGAAAAGGAACCAATTTGTACTGGACTCTGTTCACACCTTCAAGGAAGGAATGCCCCTTGCTCATCTGTGTTCCTCCAGTGCAATCCTGAGCCAGGATCAAAGAAAGCGCCCAGGTATTTGAACACACAAATGAATAAATGTGGTTCTTATTTTATTTAAAACTTGTTTTTTGCTCTGAAAAGGACAAAAACCTTCAATCGAATAAATAATTAGGCTGAGAGCAATTGAGGCACAAAAGATATAGTCGACTGATTTGATAGAAGTGAGCCAATTCCTAGCTGTCACTTGACTTCTGTTTACCATCTAAATCATGTCTCTATCCTTCAGTCCATATTCAAGCCAAACATATCCCCTCTAGCATCCTCAAGTTACTTAAATAGGACATCAGAGCAAAAGGATCACAAAAACTTGATTAACTTCTTGAATTGAGCTTTCAATGCCCCATATGGGTTGCTGATATATTACCTGGATTTCCTTTTCTGAAACCAAAGCCTTCCAGGTAAAATAGAATTGAAATCATGCTGTTATGACTATCAATCCCTTGGTCTCTGAGAAGTCACTTAAAAATGAGCACTGGACAGCAGCGCACAAAAAAGGCACAAGGGAAATGACAAACAATATAAATCAAAGGCAGAGCAGATGGCAGCAGCAGCTGTGGCCTGACAGCCGCACTCAGAATATAGTGTCCTTCTTCCCCACGTAGCCTGTATCAGCTCCTGTGACTCTGGGAAAGGAACAGATCAAAGTTCACTCCATCTCAAAGAAGCTGGTGCCATTAATGCCCTTACAAAGCTTTCTCCTTGAAAGAGCTCATTTCCATCGCTACTGATCCTGCACTGGGGTTTTGTGGATCAAAACTTTATTTTTTCTTTTCACTCTTTCTTCTGCAATAAATCAGAGTAAAAATTGGATATTACTAACTGGGTATTTCCAAAATCTGAACAACTGGTTTTACACAGATTAACTAGTTTTTTTCCAGTAAAACTTTTTAAAATTACATTTATTGGGATTTTTTTTTTCCTAGTTATAAAAGTAATACCCTGTTCTATTAAAAAAAAAAAAAATGGAATCCTTTAAGAAGTATAAAAATTTTTAAATTCAGTGACAAACATTACTAACAACTGGATTCATTTCTCTCACCTTTCTATGGTTGCACATGTAAAGCATTATGAATACTTTAGCCTTAACTATTCTCATAAATATATTTCTTATTATGTCTTCTATTTACTCAGGTTAAAGTCACAGAAGTGGGATTATTGGGTCTAAGGATATGAACCTTAGATTTCTAATATCTATTGACAAATTATCTTTCAGAATATTTGTTTAAAAATATTATCCAAAAGTAAATTAAGATATATTCAGGTCATCATCTCTCTGATAGCTTTGAATACAATGTGTGTGTTATCTTTATCAATTTGCTAGGTAAAGAATAAAATAACATCATTTTAACTTCTCTACCACTGCTAATTTTGAACTATTTATTTATTTATTTATTTATTTATTTATTTATTTATTTATTTGAGATGGAGTCTTACTCTGTAGCCCAAGCTGGAGTGCAGTGGCATGATCTTGGCTCACTGCAACCTCCACCTACCAGGCTCAAGTGATTCTCATGCCTCAGCCTCCTGAGTAGTGGGGACTACAGGCGAGTAACATCATCCCTGGCTAATTTTTTTTTTTTTTTTTTTTTTTTTGCATTTTAGTAGAGATGGGGTTTCACCATGTTGGCCAGGCTGGTCTTGAACTTCTAAGCTTAGGTGATCAGCCCACCTTGGCCTCCCAAAGTGCTGGGATTACAGGCGTGAGCCACCGTGCCTGGTCAGCTGGTTTTAAACTAATTTATTATACTATTTATTTTATTCTGCTAATTTTTTCTTAAAATAATGTTTATATGTTTTCCTCTCCAATGAAATTATAAACGCCTTGAAGCTAGGGCTTACATAATTCTCTCTATATTTTTACCTTAGTCTCTAGCACACTGCCATTAATATTACATGCCTCTTAATAAATATTATTAATGAATTTTGTAGCTATAGTTGATCTTAAATGATTAGTTGTAGCACCAGAGTGGGGATTTCAGAGATCTTCCAATATGGTAGAATAATATTTCTGTGGATATTATGACATCTTTTGATAAAGATCCTTTAAGGATTTTCTGTTTTCCATTTTAAAATGAGGATAACAATTGTAAGGCTAATTACAATTTTTTAAAAAGCTATGTAATGCAAACTAGATAATATGAGTGAGCAAATGATCTGGAAAAGTCACCGTAGCATAGAAATAAAATAATTGCATTCAAAAGATAGTGTTAACCATTGATCATATCCATTAATGAAAGGCTGTATGAAGATAACCTTTCTAATTTCAGTTTCATCTTTCATCTATTATACTTTTACAAACTTTAAAGTCTATAATATTTGTCCCCAAGATTAATAATAAACTTCATAAAAGGGAAAAATGCAACTGTTACTATGTATATGTCCTTGTTAAGTTTTGTTATTATTCACTCCAGACAGAATTTGGATTGACAGTTTTCAATAATAAGTCCAAAATACTGAGGGCATATTAAGAAACAAAGCCCAGGCCAGGCACAGTGGCTCACTCCTGTAATCCCAGCACTTTGAGAGGCTGAGGTGTGCAGATTCTGAGGTCAGGAGTTCGAGACCAGCCTGGCCAAAATGGCAAAACCTCGACTCTACTAAAAGCTACAAAAACTAGCCAAGCATGGTGGCAGGCGCCTGTAATCCCAACTACTCAGGAAGCTGAGGCAGGAGAATGGCGTGAACCTGGGAGATGGAGCTTGCAGTGAGCCGAGATCACACCGCTGCACTTCAGCCTGGGTGACAGAGTGAGACTCCATCTCAAACAAACAAACAAATGTAAAATATTAGGCAGGAGTGGTGGAACATGCCTGTAATCCCAGCTACTCAGGAGGCTGAGGCAGGAGAGTCGCTGAAACCCAGGAGGTGGAGGTTGCACTGAACTGAGATCGCACCATTGCACTCTAGCCAGGGTGACAAGAGCGAAACTCCATCAAAAAAAAAAAAAAAAACGAAGAAGAAAGAAAGAGAGAGGGAGGGAGGGAGGGAGAAAGGAAGGAAGGGAAGGAGGGAAGGAGGGAGGGAGGCAGGGAGGGAGGGAGGGAAAGTAGGCAGGCAGGCAGGCCAAAGAAAGATACAATTTGGCAAATAAAAAGAAACCAAGGATATACACAGAAATGTACACCAAAGTATGTACACAGTTGTTAAAACTAGGTTACTTTGAGCTTGAACTTGAACTTGTAGTAGACTACAAAGAAAAGGAACAAAACTGAAGGCTACAAAATTTAAAATTCCAAAAGTAAAAGATGCTCAGGAAAAACAGTTGTTTCTGTCTCCTCTACCAACCCCTACTGCAACTGCAGCATTTAGGCCTCAGAGAAATTTTCACCCAGGATCATGATGCGAGAAAATTTGTGAAATTGTAGAACAATATCCTTAATAGCAAACTTAATGGAAATTAGCAATTTTCATAACCTGAGCACATAAGGCTAAAAAAAATTCATAAATACAATTATATGGGGAACTAAAGAAACAGTTTAAGTAGCCAGATTTTAAATGTGTTTGGTCTTGGAGTAAAATTCAGATGATCTAAACTAGTTCTAGACATTTTTCCAAGGGAAAAAAAAACACGGGGCTTCTACTCCCCAAAGCCCAATTTAGTAGATATGGGTGAACACCAGGAAATTGTGGTTTTTAAAAGCTCTCTGGGGAAGCCTGATGTACCTCTCCAGCTGAAAGCCACAGCTTTGGAGAAATGAATGAATCCTTAAGGAATCAATGAAGAATATTATCTTACAAAATTATAATTCCTGGTATTCCTATTATGTCTTCCCCAACTAACACCAAATTCTTTAAGAGCAAGTTCTGTGTGATCACAAGGAACATATAAGGTAGATAAGTAGGGAGAAAAGTTGAGAGTCAAAATAGAAAGGGTGATAGAATAGACAAGAAAATATTGCCGCAGAAAAACTGTTTGCTGGAACTTCTGTTCTGCAGCTGAATACTGTGAGTGATGGCAGGAGGCCATGCAATCCAGGGAGTCAAATGAAAGTGAGCTTCATGAAAAAACATGCTAAGACCGGGTACTTGGATATTCTCTGAGTACTTGGGAGAGAAGGAGGACAAAAAAGGGCTCACTTTGAGAAGGAGCCTCATCCTTGGGGCAGTCAAAGACTTCTCCAGAATAAAGCAGCTATCCAAAATGGTGGCTTTGCTGGTCCTCTGTATCTTCCCTAGGAGATAGGGCAGAGATGATTTATGGCCCTTCAGTCTCTAGCACAGAATTTAATCCTCAGTTCTGGATTAGCCTTGTCTACCTCTAACCCTAGACTCTGCTCAGACTGCTGAGCATCTTACCACTGCAGAAGTCGTTTAACTGAAAGATCCCGATAGAATTGACTTTGGCCCTTGATAGGATGTAGAGACTTCACTCTTCATCCCAGGACCTCTTGAGCTATCTTTTCTTTTCTCTCCCCTTTACCCAGTTTTTCTCCAGCCATCACACGTCTAAAAGGGTGAGCAGAACTCTAGTGGTAGGAGGAATGAAAAGATTAGAGATCAATGGACATATCGTATGACCTTAAAAGAAAAAAAAAGCCCTTTTATTTCTCTATGTGTCTTTTTTAATGGTCTATAAATCCTGAACTCTGGCAGTCTGCAGTATTTGTTGAAACTGTGTTTGTGTGTGTGTGAGTGTGTGTGTGTAGGCAGGTAGATATGTACATGTAATTAAACTTTAACTTTAAAGATGCCATGAGTTCAGAAAGTGATAAAATTCCTAGTTTGGCAAATATTTCCCCGTAATAATAGGCCAAGACTAGAATAGTCTGTATCTTATTTTCATAACTAATCCTATTTTATTTTCCAAACCATTAGCAAACATCATCTCATTAATTCTAAAACTCATTATTCTCATTCCATCTTTTTCATATATGAAAAACTACAATCTATCTTTTTCCTCTCTTTAATTACACATGCAGATATCTAGAATAACAACACTAGTGATAAATGTATAGTGAACTCTATCCACTGGCAAGTAATGATATTTCTTTTGAAATTATGATAAATAAAGAGGAAGCTAAATGTGTACAGACACTGTATCAAAATAATGGAGTGCTTTCTAATACCCAGTTCTTATTTGTGCATGATGATTTAACAAATGCAAATTCTGGCTCCAGGCTCCACAATGTTCACAAAAGATACTTGTTTATAAATGTCACAGCAGCAGTTCATCTAGAGGACAGGATTGGCAGCTGGTTGAATCTTCATTTTCACATTTCATAAGATCTAAATATCTAGGTCCGAGCTTGAGCCAGTATTGTGAATGGCAATGTTCTGTTTTCTTATTCACTGTCCTCCAGTCCCAAAGTATATATACTGTTCCTAGGGAGACCGAGGTCCCCTCAACTGTATTAATGAGGTATTTGTGTCTTCACACTCTCCTAACATTTTCCCTTTGCTAAATCCTGGCTTGAGATACTCTCATTCTATTTGTAAACCCTTTACCTAAAGCCTGATCTTGATTTTTTTAATGTGATGAAATTTATGCAAAAGAGACTTCAAATATATCCATTAATTTTTTCAAATTGTGTGCACTCTCATTGACCCAACATATATCAAGGCCTCCTACAAGAATTTTGTTTTACATTTGAATTAGGGCATATGCTCCTGTTCAGCTACAGTCCACATAAAAACACTGAGTGATCTATCTGATATCTGCATATCTGAAGAAAGAGGAATTTTGGAAAACGGAGAGATGCTGCCAAAAGTGCAGAAAGGATATAACAGCAACAGGTACACTTCCACTGCATTGGAAGAGAAGCTTGGCCACAAAGAACATTTGATGTGACAGCCATATAGATAAAATGCTTTCAAAAAGTTTTATCCAACTGCAAGGTACTGCATTTATATAATTGCTGGACATTGTGAAATGTGTTTTCTCTCTCCCTAAATGCATCTTAATAAGCCATTACAGGTCTATTTTTGGTCTCAGTTGTCCTTTCCAATAGACCATCTGTTAGAAAGACAGTGTAGGAAGTGCAGGTTTGCAGAATGTGTTCGAGTAGCTTTGCCTCAGACAAGCCAAGTGACCTTGAGCCACTTAGTTTTTTGGTGATTTTTTTTTACTTTGCAAAACATCTAGATAAGTGACTATGAGGAATGGTGTTGGTGGGAGAAAAACTGGTTGTTGAAACATCTTTGTGGGGAGGTAGTGGATTAAGGGAAAATCCCATCAGGGGAAAAATTAAATTGCTCCAAAGGGAACACAATATAAGCGCATCTCTCTATGCAAAGAGAGATGATGGCAAGATTGACAAGAGAGATACAACTGTTTTGTAGAAACATGATAAAATAATTAAATTCATTAAAATTGTTATGCTTCAAATGTTTCAGATATTATGCTGAGTATTGCATTCAAATGAAGAAGAATAATATCTATCTAACTAATTCATTATGATGAATGCAACCCCATAAATGCTGTAGATGGAAGCTATTGAAGGATAGAGAAGGGAGGAATTTAATTTGCTGAGAGTTTTAAAGGTGGGTTGAAAAATCTCAGAAAAGGTCCACAAAGAAGTTGGCATGAAGAAGATGGATGTTGAGTGGAATTTTGTTAGACAGATAAATAAGTTATGAAAGGGAATGACAAGGCATTCAAAAAAAAAAAAACCAGGGATGCTACTGGCATCTTGTGGATAGAGGCCAAGGTTGCTGCTAAACTTCCTACTGTGCACAGGATAGTCCCCCATAACCAAGAATTATCCAGAACGAAATGTCAATAGTGCTGAGGCTGAAAAAATTCTGCTGTGAATTATGGCTTCTAATCTAAAGACATTACTAATAAGTTTTGAATGAGGGATTTAAAAGATTATTCTGGTCACCATGTGGTAAACTGACTGAGTCAGAGAGAGGGCAGGATAAGAGAAGACAATTAGAAGCAACAGCAGTAATTTAAGTGATAGATAATGGTGGTTTGAACTACGACTGTGACAGTAGAGACAGAGAAAAGTTGACACAATCAGTATATGTTCTGAAGGCTATGAATAGTGGGTGGCAACAGCTGTGAAGAGAGGAGTAAGGAAAGGGTGTGTGAATCTGTAGATTATGCAGCTAAGTGGATTGGAGAAGTTTGGAGACATACATAAGGAATAAAAATTCATTTGGGATATTTTATGTCTGACATTTCTTTTAGATAGATAAGATACAGATTTCAAGTGTTAAATACATAAGTCAGGAGTTCTGGAAAGAGATGTGGCATGGAGATAAAAAAAATGGAAGGTGATAGACAAAGACATAATATTTAAATGTATGGAAATGAATGACACGAATTTAGGAAAACATGAAGCTCTGGAAGAGACCCACAGTCTGAGCCCTACAAAATAGGGCTTCTCTGTCCCAACATTAGGCATTGGGAAAGAGAAAAACAGACAAAGGAGAAAGAAGAATCACTGCTAGAGGAGAAAGGAAAAACACAGGAGGCTGTGGCTTCATGGAGCCAAAAGGCAATTAGTCTAAGAAAGGAGCAAATGGCCAGCTGCCCCAAATGCTCCGGGGAGCTAGGGACTACTAGGACTGAGTCCATTGAACTTGGCGAGGAAGAGGTCATTGGTGACATATACATATATATTTTATAAAGGAGGTTCAGTGCAACATCCAGATCAGAATGGGTGGAAGAGTGAATGGAAGGTGTCAATGGTGAATGTTACCTTATCCCTGTGATCCCGTCAAACAGCAAAGGATACAAAATCCTCCCACCTTTTGTGTTTCAGAAAATGGCTTACTGCAAAGAACCACCCTTTTCCATGAGACTAAGACAACACTCATGGTTTAACGTAATCCCACTTATTTATTTTTGCCTTTATTGTCTGGCCTTTTGAAGTTATATCCAAAAAATCATTGCCCAGACCGATGTCATGGAGCTTTTCCCCTATGTCTTTTTAAAGCTACTTGCACAGCAAAGGAAAAAATCAACAGAATGACGAGATAAGCTACAGAATGGGAACAAATATTTGTAAACTATACATTTCATATGTGGTTAATATCTAAAGTGTGTAAGGTACTCAAACAATCCAATAGCAAAAAAACATGTAACTTGATTTAAAAATGGGCAAAATGAACAGACATTTCTCAAAAGAAGACATACAAATGGCCAACAGGTATATGAAAAATGCTCAACATCATTAATCGCCAGGGAAATGCAAATCAAAGCCACAATGAGACATCACTTCACTCCTGTTAAAATTGCTATTATCAAAAAGACAAAAGATAACAAATGTCGGAGAGGATGTGGGAAAAGGGGAACTCTTAGAGGCTGTCGATAGAGATGTAAATTAGTACAGCCTTTATGGGAACCAGTATAAGGTTCTTCAAAATATTAAAAGTGAAACTACCATATACACCCAGCAATCCCACTGCTGAGTGTATACCCAAAGTTTATGTGTGTCCAAGAGATATATGTACTTCCATGTTTATTGCAGTACTATTTACAATAGTCAAGATATGAAATCAGCCTAAGTGTTCATCAGTGGATTAATGAATAAAGAAAATGTGGTACATATATAACAATGGAGTATTATCAAATCATTAAAAAAGAATAAAATACTGATGTATGTGACATGAATGGAAATGGAAGACATTATGTTCAGTGAAGTAACCAGGTCATTCACATGTGAAATCTAAAAAAGCTGATTTCACAGAAGTAGATAATACAATGGTGGCTACCAGATGTGGGTTGTACTCATGTATATACTATTGATACATACATAAACTTTTATGTCAATTTTTTAAAATAAAAAAAATTTAAGTTTTAAAAACATTATTTTTTTAAATACAGTTTGTAAACCTTGATTAGATACTGCTTTAAATAAATCAACTGTAAAAGTATGTTCAGACTTGGGAAATGTGAACAAGTTAAATGATATTAAGAAATTATTGTTAATTTAGTTCTGTGTAATATGCAGAATAAGTTATCCTTTATAAATATATACTGTAGTATTAGTGGGCGAAATGATATACTAATCTAAAACTTGCTTAAAGCCAACCCCAACACCCCTAACCCAAGTGGTAGGATACAGTAGTTCCCCCTTATCTAAGAGGGATAGGTTTCAAGACCCCAGGGGAAGCCTAAAACCATGGATAGTACTAAACTATATATATGCAATCAATCCTCTATACACAGAAGATTGGTTTCAGGACCCCTGCATATACTGAAATCTACACATACTCAAGTCCTGTAGTTTGCCCTGCTGAACTCACTTAGAGGAAAAGTCAGGCTCCACATACATGTGTTTCACTCATCCAGGGAATACCGTATTTTGAATTCGCATATAAGTGGACCCACACAGTTTAAACCCATGGTGTTTGAGAGTCAACTGTACTTTTTTTGTTTGTTTGTTTGTTTTTGTTTTTGTTTTTTTTGAGCTGGTAATCCCGATGGCTGTGAAGTAAACCACAGATAGGGAGCGTACAAAGTACAGATACACTGGACAGAAGGACGATTCGTGTCAGCAAGACAGGAAGAGACTTCATCACACTATTCAGAATGGCATACAACTTAAAGTTTATAAATTGTTCTGGAACTTTCCATTTAATATTTTTGGACAGGGGTTGACAGCAGGTAATTGAAACCAAAGAAAGCAAGACAGTGGATAAAAGGGGGATAAGGCAGGGACTGCTGTATATAAAACAAAATTAGCAAAAGTTGATAATTGAAGCTGAGTGATGAATATATCACTATCTTTGTGTGTTGTACATTTTTTAAATTGTCCACAATAAATTGTTTAAAATAAAAATAAAATAAAAGACTCATAGATATCCCCCTTATTTATCTATTGACAAAGCCAAATAAAGCTCCTCTAAATTCCCATTATTTGTCTCATAAATTAGTTGAATTTATTGAATTTATTTACTTATTTGTCTCATAAGATTAGTTGAACCATTTGTCCCTCTGATCAATCAGTATAAAACACTCGTAAACCACACTTTGGTTAAGATTCTCTCCTTCCCCCAGCTCTCTGTCCTTTGGTTCAACCTCAACCTGAGCCAATATGTAGTTCCCCCTTAAGGGCCACCCCGGAAAAATAGGATGGCCTCATAGTCATCTGATCATGCAACTGTTTCTTCCCACTTCCCTGTACCCAGTTCTTTCTAGCCGTGTTACTCCTTTCTGTAAAAGAAAAGTTATTTTTGCCCATCCGTTGAGTCGTTTGCAGGTCTTATGACCATGAGTTCTCTTTATTGCAATAATCTCCCTGGCCCTATTGCAATAATGCTTCTGAATAAAGTCTCTACTTACTAAGTTTGGATTTCTTTCTTATGTAATAAGGTGAGAAAATAGCGTATGTAGGTAACTCTCAAAATCCCTTTTTGTGAAGTAGCATTTGAATGAAGATACAACTCTGGGAGAATCTGGATTGAAGAGGTGCTAAATTGAGAGAAAGCCAGCGGGTGGCAGAGGCTGGAAGAAAGGGGCTAACCCATCCCCATCATCATACTCACACTGGGATTGGTAAGCAGAGGTGAGAGTGGGTTGTGGAACAGATGAGGGCCAAGAACTTTGGTTTCTGTTTTCCTGCTGTAGTTCAACAGCATTGGGGAAAAAAAGAGTCATATCTTACAGAAACCCAGCCAGGAGTTTGCCCAATCATGGCAGTCATGAGTAGCAGGAAGGAGGATACTACGCCAGGTTTAACCTGTCCTTGGCTCAGTGACATCTGGAAATCTGGCCAGACAGAAGGCCAGGCATACAGGGTTAGCCCACAGACAGGCTGCCTCACCAGGAATAGGGAAAACACGCTGTGAAGACAATATTCCTTTTGGGGTGACCATATTGATGGATCTTTTGTTTATGATGTTGGGAGAGTCCAAGCCATTTGGTGACCAGTGGCAAAAACTGGTGAATATTTACATGCATTGTTTATGAGTAAGTTCTAGAGCTAAATAGACATAAAATCAATCAAAGGTGAATGAAAACAAACACACACACACACACACACACACACACACACACACATTGAGACACCCTAAGGCCTGCCAGCGTTGCTGGCCTCAAGTTCTATAAGACACTCCTGCTACTATAGAAACTTCTTCTTTTAAAGTCCACTGCTACAAGTTCACATTGGATCCTGTTAGTTACAACGAAGAGTCCTAGATCATGCACAATTCCAACAGTCACAAAACACTTATGCTCTGAACAACATTGCCTTGGCATTTCTAAAGCAAAACATACCAGAAATGTGAAGAAATTGACAGAAACATAATTGTGCTGGGAACTTCAATACTTGTTGCTCCACACTTGACTGATAAAGAACAAATAAATAAGGATATATGTTCCAAATACTAAAAATAATAAGGTAAATTTGGGGAGATATATCATACTCTGCTCTACAAAAGTCACTCTTCCATTAAACTTATTTTCGAGAGACTATTATATGTTGAAAATGTGCTACACAATGGGTTTTCTGAGAGACATAAATAAAGATGTTTCATTCGTGGAGCTTTCAGCCTAGTAGAAAAGGTTGTTTTTAGACTTGTAACAAATAAATATTCAATTATAAATTGGGTTAAGTGCTATAAAGGAATAGTATGGAGTGTGAGGAAATTGAATTTGGAAGGGGAGGGATAGATTCCCTTTAGGTCTGGTGGTCTGGGAAGGGCTCTGTGGAGACCGAGGTCTGTGGCAGGCAAAGGAGCCAGCCAGATGTAAACTAAAAATAAAATCTTAAATCCCTCAGCTGACTGAACAGCCCCTTCTTGACTGAGGGGACCCCAGAGAAACATTAAAAAGCTCTTAAGTTCAAAGGTGCGTTCTCTCGGTCACGATGGGACAGAAGGTCAGACACACCTCATTATACCCCCTCTCTTTTGCAGTTTAGATGCAACAACTGACCAGCATTAATGCTAAAATAGAGATCATAAGATTGATTGAATGGAGTCTGTGGCAATAAGATATCAGGCCATGCCAGGCAGGAGTTAAGTCACATATGCCTACACTTACAGAATGAACTATGTTCTTGGTGAAACCCCGTCTCTACTAAAAATACAAAAAATTAGCTGGGTGTGGTGACAGGCAGCTCTAGTCCCAGCTACTCGGGAGGCTGAAGCAGGAGAATCGCTTGAACCTGGGAGGCGGAGGTTGCAGTGAGCCGAGATCACGCCACTGCACTCCAGCCTGGGTAACAGAGCGAGACTCCGTCTCAAAAAAACAGAATAAACTATGTTCTAACTGCCACTAGGTTTGTCTTTTTCTCTAGCAGCTACACAAGCCCTGGCTTTGAGATAAGCAATGTTTAAACAATTGCAGCTCACTGCCAGATGCTGACTAACTGACCACCCCACCCCTTCCACAAGCCATAACTACAGTTTTGATTGGACAAGGGACTGATTTCAGTAACTTTCTCTTGGTAAGAGACCACCAACCATGAACTAGTCTGGTCTGTTTACAGAGGCTGCGCACTGAGTTCCTTTGTGTCCCTTCTTCACCTTTTGGCACATGGGTCCTAATTGTAATACATTTAAATGTTAAGTCCCCACCCCTAAATGAACTTCGGTTGTATGTAACATACATGTTTTTCAGTATGCATGCATTCATGAATATCCATAACTCCTGCAATCAATAAACATGCATACTTAGCCAACCTGTGCAGCATAAATCCTCATTCCACCCTCCCCTCTCCAGAAGTGCTTACTTTTGGATTTTTTGGCCAAGGCTATTATTTTCTGCCTGCAGGTTGTAAATGCCTTATTTAGAAGTAAAACTCTCCTTTCTACACTTATAAATTGTGTGGTTTTTAAGTTAACACAGGCAAACACAGCAGAGTCTGTTGCAGATGGGAGGCAGCATGTGCTGTGGGTCTGAGATGAAAAAATGCTTGACATATTCAAGGACCAAACAGAAGGCTATGGCCTCTATGGCTACATCTCAGTAAGCACAGGAAAAGGGGGCCTGTGATCAAGTGAAGGAGAAGAAAAGGGGCCCAATTTTGCAGTGTGTTTAGGTCTCCATTCTGTCCTTAGAGCAGAAGCAAATGGAGAGCATTCAGCTTGCTGGGGGAGGGATGCAAACTGATTGATTTATTTAAATCACCTGGCTGGCCAGTGGAGCATGGTTTGGAAAGGACCAAGAGTCAAAGTAGTGGTGAGGGGGTAATTCTGACGGCTGCTTAAAGGAGGTTGGGGCAGCAGAGGAAGAAACAAAGAGGCTGATGTGAAATAAATTTTTGGTAGATTTGGCAGGTTTTGGTAATAAGTTGGATTTGGGTAGTATTGGAAAGGTAACAATTGTAAATACTTTCAGTAGAAATAAATATTTTATTGAAAACTTTATGGAGTATTTACAAAAATGTATCATGTATCCAGTCACTAAGGAAAACTCAGTGAATTATCCCAATCAGAAATGCACAAGCCATGGTCTCCCACTACAATTCAATAAAATAAAAATAAATCACCATATGAATATATCAATTCTAATACACCACACAATAAAAACTTTGTTCAGAGACAATATTATAAACATAAATGATTTCATTAATAAACCAAAAACAAGGAAAATAAATTAAATTATTCCTTGAACTCAAATTAGAAAAAGGGCAACATTCTAGAGAAAGTAAGAGAGAGGAATTAATAATATCTAGGAAAGAAATGTAGACTGGATAAATAAATGAAGAAACTGATTCTTTGAAAACAAAAACTTAAAAAATAGACAAAATTTTACAATGACAAATCAAATTCAATCAAGAGAAAAGAGAACTAGAATTTACAATAACAGATGCTGGTGGGATCTGATACCTGAAGGCAGACAGTTCTTACAGAGAATGAACTTTGGATCATACAGAATTCTGTTTTATTTCTTGCCAGGTGGTCCACATTAGGAATTCCTGGCATTGATTTCAGGCAGAGACCTCAGTTAGACCTGCAGAGATATTTCATACAATACTTTTGGGAGTTTAAGAGGAATCCAGCATATTATTAATATTTATTTTCTAATACCTTATCTCTTAGGATGAAGATGGGGGTGGAAGGATGGATATTCTATGGACTGCATGTTCGTGTACTCCCAAAATTCATATGTTGAAACCCTAACCCCAGTAGTATGATATTTGGAGGTGGGGACTTTGGGAGATAATTAAGTCATGAGGGTGGAGCCCCATGATGAGGTTAGTGTGCTTATAAGAGCACTAGCCCACTCTCTTTCTGCCTCCACCATGTGAGGATACAACCTCACAAGAGGGTCTTCACTGGAAGCCAACCATGCTGGCACACTGATCTCGGTCTTCCAGCCTCCAGAACTATGAAAACAAATATCTGTTGTTTATAAGCTCCCCAGCCTATGGTACTTTGTTACGGTGACCCAAACTAAAACAGGCCTCATCATCATGATCAGAGCTTATGCTTGTTGATTCTCACTGCTGGCTTGCTATGTGTGGAACACATTAAGGGCTCTACAGGTAACATGTCATTTAATCTTTGCTATGACACTGCAACATAGATCTTGTTATCCCCATTTTAACAAATGAGGAAAATAACATTTTTGTGTTAGAAAGTATAAAAGAAATTTTAATAAACACTGAAGCAAACTCTGTTTTCAAATAAGATCGTTGTAAGTAGTGATAATGTCAGTTCTCCCTCAAATTGATGCATGGGTCTAATAACATTTCAGTCAAAATCCTAATAGTATATTTTAACTAATCATAGGAAATTTACATTTTATGTGGAAAAATAATGAGTGAATACAACCAAGAATTTTTTTTAAATAAAAGAAAAACTAAAAGGATTTTTCCTCTAAAAAACATTAAATCAAGCCTAAAAGCTACTGAAAACCTACCCCCAAAAGAAAATACTCTAGGATAAACAAGATGCTAGTGTATAATAAAGGAGTTACTTCAAATCAGTGTGAAAATGATGAATTGTTTAAAAATGGTGCTGGGGCAATTAGCTTTATGTTCTGGAAGACAAAGGAGCATGGATGACTGACCAAAGGAACAGATAGATCAACATATTCTATCACTTATCTTTGGGATGATTAGCTACCCTTGAAGGGGAGCATGTTCTGAAACACTGACTGACAGCATTAAATTATTTCAGATGTAATTATCCTGTTTATTTATTTATTTCTTCCTGAGTCAAAAGAAAGGAAAAAAATGTGGAAAAGTCAAGGTTTTATAACACCCTTTACCTCACTGTCTCCCCTTTTCCTAATGAGTACTGGAATTTTTTTTTTAAATATCTACTGACCCTTCAGCACATTTGGAAATATGCCAAGCACATAAATGAAAACAGTGGAGAAAAACAGACATAATTGTTAGCAACACATTCAGGAGAAGGCATAGCTCAGTAAGAGATGGACCAGCAGTAACAGAGGAATTGGAAATGTGCAGGATCTTTACCTGCAGAAGAGAAAGAGAAGAGGGAGCATGCATGAGGGAAGGGGTAGAAAGGAGGGAAGGAATGAGGGCAGAAAACCAGAGAGTGAATCTGAGAGACTGGAACAAGGGGCACATCTAGGGGAGTAACACAGAACAGTGAGATCCTGGTGAAGGGAAGAGAAGGCTTGACCTTGAGTCAGAAGGGTTAGATGTGCTAGGAGCCCGTGGGAGGTTTGGAAGCAGCAAGTAACCCAGCAAGATAGTGGCGTTAAAGGAAGACATCCCTGGCATGATGATGGAGAGGGAGAGGGAGACAATGAAATCCAGGGGCCTGGCATGAAGGCTAATGCTATAATCCAGGTGTGAAGTGACAACCTTAAGGTAAAAGCCTGACAAATGTGGCAGCACTTTGAAGTAGCCATCGTCTTACGTCGCAGTTTCTTTAAACACCAAGAGCAGCATCAAATGCAGGATCTAGGTTAATATCCAGTAGACAGATGATCTCTTTCCATCAGAGTGTCCCAGCACAGCTTTTTCCCAAAGGGAAAAATAGAAACCACTCCTCACCAGAGCCCTTCCTTCACCCACACCCCAGGATGGTTCTCATTTGGCTCTTTGTCTTATCAAGGGGTCTTAATCCAATGTCCACCTTCATGTGTCTTAAAACAATAAATGTTATGTGTGTACTATTTTCCCAAGAAAGTTGAAAGTCTTAGACTGTTTATTTTTTCCCCACCATAATTGGAGGCAGCTTGGAAAAATAGAAGTAAATTAGGCTTGAATTCTCATGTTAGTTCTAACACTGAACACTTATGTCACTCTGAGCAAGTAACTTCTCTAGGTCTCGAGTTCTTCACCTGTAAAAGGGGGTATTGTTCCCTGAATTTCAGGGTTACTGGTTAATGTGTGTGTGTGTGTGTGTGTGTGTGTGTCTATCTTGCCAAACTAGTGTCAAAACCTATATATATACAATAATAAATCAAGAGGAATATTATTAACAATTATAAACACTATGCTTTTGAAGGTTGGGACAATATTCTCCAAATAATAATGATTTCCTTCTTCTGAAAACTTGTTTATAAAAACAGCCCTTCTAACAAATACACACAAACAATTGGTTACTGTTACCTTAATGTAGTGGGACTAAGGTCATATCCTTTTATTAAGTAAACTCCTCTCTAAGAGTGGCATTGCCAAGTACAACCACTCTCCAGGACAGTTTGATGAAATAGTTTGCTGTAATTAGTTTTCCCAGGGGAAAAATGAATTTTAAAATCTCATCAGGTGTTAGGGCTCTGCAGCTTCTCCAGCTGATTAAAATTCCATTATTTATTTTGTACATCTGGATGGTAAATGGAAGCATCCCTAGCATTGGTTTCTCCAAGCTGTCTCCAAACAGGTTTAATAAGAGGATTAGGAGTTTAAATGGGTTTCCAACTGTTAAAAGTAGTTTTCTCATTTTTCATGTTGACATTCTCAAAACCAATTTGTCTTCTTGATGTTCTGGCTTGCCGCTCCCTCTGGAATGGAAGCCTGTCTCCAATAGGAGGAAGAAGAGACTGTACTCTGTGACCTTCTGTGAAGGGACTCAGTGATCTCCAGTACATTGACCCACTGGATACTTAGTAAGTACCTACTATATGCTCAGAAATGGAATCGGCAGTAAAGAGAATCCAAAGACGTGTGTTGTCATTTTGTTCAATGTGAAACACTGAGCTTCATTATAAGAAACAAAGTAAGAGAAATTTAAATGTTTTAAGTTATACTATAAGAGATAGAACAACGTTGCAGCAATTCAGAGAAGAAAAAGAAATGTTAAGATATAGAAAAATAGTTCTCACCACCAGTTACCCATTTGAATCATTCAGGAAGCTCTTAAAACTCCCAATACCCAAGCCATACACCAAACCAATTAAATCAGAAGCTCTGGCAGTGGGATTTGGCTATATATATGTATTTTAAATCTACCAAGGTGATTCCAGTGTGCAGGCAAAATTGAAAACCACTAATATAGGCAGAATAGTCTTCCCACTTCATACTTCCACCAACATTCTGTTCATAACCATTTAAGTAATTGCTAAAAATGCGGCTTTCCTTAAAGCTCTTATTTTCTGAGAACTCATAAGAATCATCCTCAATGCCTTTTTCATGGCAATACAGGCTTTTTCCAGCATTTACTTCCAGTCTGTTCCAGTCTCTGCCCATTTTCAAGTTCCAAAGCTGCCTCCACATTGTTAGGTATTTGTTATAATGATGCCCACTTCTCTGGTACCAATTTCTGTTTTAGTCTACTTGTGCTGTAGTGAAAGTGATAGAATATCACAGACTGGGTAATTTACAAAGAACAGAGATTTATTTCTTGCAGCTCTAGAGGGAGACTGGGAAGTCCAAGGTCAAAGCACAGCAGGTTTTGTGAGGGTCCTATCTCTGCTTCCAAGACGGTGCCCTGAACACTACATCCTCCTGAAAGGAGCAATGAATCATCCTCACATAGCAGAAGGCAGAAAGACAAAAAAGGAACAAAATCTCTCTATCAAGCCCTTTATAACAGCATTAATCCATTCATGAAAACTAAGCCCTCATGACATAAATGCCTGCCAAAAGTCCCCACCTCTCAACACTGTTGCACTGGGGATTAGATTTCAACATAAATTTTTAGAGGGGACAAAAACATTCAAACCGTGAAAGCACATCCCCATCTCCCCGTTTTGCATGAGTTCCCTTAACCCTGTGGACACCTATATAAAAAGTCCTTTCTTTAAACTTTTCAATAAGCCTGGGCCATTGTTTCCCATTAGCATGCTGACTGCTGCAACTGCTAATCTCCATTTCACTTTGGGTCATATAGATCCTACTTTGTCGCTGTATTTCTCGTTATACTTTCCAGATAATAAAATTCTTCTCTTTATAATACAATTGATTCTTGACATGATACAGTAACCTTTTCATTTAGGATGTTAGTTCTACTCTGTTTATAAAAATTAGTTATGAAAAATGCAGACATCTATAACTAACTTTTCAGCATCTTTAGTGTAGTCTCTTGATCTTCTTTCTAAATACCTAAAGGATCAACTACATAATAAAAGCTAATTTTTTTTTAATTAAGCATTTGAAGTTATTTTCCACCACCTGAAAATTCTGTTGAATTTCTTAACACAAGGACTCCCGGTAGAAAGGGGAATAATCAGTTGCTTTCTTTTGCCGGGAGACTGGGAGCCTCCAGGAAGAGTGGAGCTGCAAGAACTCCCAAGGCCATGACTTTCCCCTGCCCTTACCAAACTTCAGCCGCTCTAGACTGTTTTGACTCCTCAAATGGGCTAATCTTTGTTTCAATTTTGGAACGAACTAGTTCTTCTGCACAAAATCCTCTTCACCCCAACCTCCAATCCCCTCAACTCAGTAACTCCTACTTAATTATTCTTCAGTTCTCAACTAAAAAAAATAGAAGGTGAATGGATGAAGGAGCATTAATAATAGCTTCCTTCAATGATAGTCTCTTTTCCCACCTACAGTATTGTATTTGTTTCAGGATAAAATGCTTGTGTTTGTGTGTCTCACTTTATGCTGAAAATGCTTAAGGTTTATTAATTAAACTTAAATCATGACTTTGAATAATAATTGAAATATATAATTACTTATTTATAATATCTTTAATTTCTTTGCAGCTGTTATCTCTTTTGGGAACTGAGATCATACCTGGCTTTTTCTTCTCTCTCATAAGGTTGCGATTAAGGTCAAGTGCCAAGAAATATGCGTCAGCACTCTGTGAATATAATGGGCTTCAATAATCATTTTTTATTATCTAGACAGTATAGTCTGACACGTCTCCAAAACCCAGCCTGACATTCCTAGGAGCTCAAAACATGAACTTCTAAATTAAGTACTTTCAGATTGTAAAAGTGCTTTCCTCCTCATGTATTCATTTATTAATTTACTAAGCAACTACTATAGAATAGTCTCTGTGAGAAATGCTGAAACTATTAGGTTCAGCTGTGCTTGTGCTTGACAGCCCACAGTCTGGGAGAGACCGACATAAGCACCGGTAAGTGCTCTAAAGTTCTCCACTAGACAGAGGCAAAGAGGGAGCTACGTCGGTGTACTACATGAGGAGAGATGTGAGTAGAGTTTTTAATAATGGAAATATTTATGAAAATGTGGGCAGGATTAAGAACATCTGCAGGGGACGTTGAGGACCAACATGACCATGCGAAGTTTAAAGGGTCAAGGAGACAAAACAATATAACTGGAGACCATCGGAGAGCTAGAGAAAAGAAGCTTCCTCTACAACTACGGCCTTTGTCAATTGGCCTTTCTTCCAAGAAGGAAGGATTTAAGACTCACCCTAATCCAGTATGACCTCCTCATAATGAATTACATCTACAAAAACTGTTTCAATATTAGGCCCATGAAGAAAGGCCAATTGACAAAGGCTGTAGTTGTAGAGGGGGCTTCTGGTTCAGGAGCTGCTGGCCAGAGTTCTTAGTGGAAAAAGGTGGAGAAAACCTGGTATCTCTGGGAGAGTGAGTCTGAGGTGGTCTGAGTGTTCAATTCGAGAGGAACTCAAATAGAAAAGATGTCATGAAGTCATTTTCAAAAGACAGAAAGGGATGGTGTTCCTAGGGGCCAAAGAGGGGTCCATGTAAGGATGCCAGTCTAAAGAGGGCTAGTAAAGATTGATTTTTCCCTAAATAGGTTAAATCTAGCCAGAAAAATTACCATCTGTCTGTAAGAAAGTGAGAAATAGGAGGAGTCTCTGCCAGGAACTCAAGTTTTCAGAGGAACTCCGTAGTATCTATTTTCCTGGGCTTAGGAATAAATGCCCTGACTTCAAAATGTTGAACTAGAGGCTAGTAGGCAGCAACCAGAAAAAAAAGAAGAGTCAGAGAGCACAGCGGGAAAACTGCACATCCCAGAGCTCAGACGAGGACATCACCAGAGCAGGGTGAAGAGATCTCACCAAGCACTGAGAGAGGTACAGATAGGTCTCCTTGGATTTTTTTCTCCCTTGTAACTAGCCAAACAACCTTATTTGCTACAATAGGAATCAAACAATATTACTTTCATTGACTACATTTCTCTAGCAATGCGTAGATGGAAAGTATGAGGTTGCATATAGACCAGAGTACATTTATTAGACTTACACAATAAATTCATTTCCCAATATTTCATGTCTCCATAGCAAGCATGATGTATAAGAATGTCCAAACTGTATTCCTTGGAGCCTGGACCTTGCCCTGGGGGGGTGGGGGGAAGGGGGATAGAGGGCAATATTCAGGTAGGGTCAAAATGAGGAATGGGTTTATATGTGAGATTTTCTGTTAACAAATGGTTCTGCAGTGACACCTATTTAGAGATGCTAATCACAAAAGATGGTTCTAACACCACCTCTGCCTCTGGCAATTCTGTAACCACAGATGACTCATTTCATTTTTTTGTGAAACTCACATTTCATTTAGAAAAGGTGCAACAATTAAATAGTTATGAGAACATTTCATGAAGGTAACAGTATTACCTGAATACCAAGCAGTATTGCTAACATGAGCAGCAGCAGCAGCAGCATTATCATCATCATCATCACCATTGGCTCACGTTGGCCTGCAAGGCTTACCTTTCTTTGGCAGCCCTTCCTAACGTCACTACTTTTATTTTTCCATTACTTCTTTTTCCAGACCTTCAGTTCCAGTTCACATAACTGTAGTCTATTCACATACCCACTTTCACATTTATTTGCTAGTTTACTTACTGTCTGTCACCAGACTGTAGTATCCAGAACTATGTCTGTTTTTCTCCTCTGCTGCATATTCAGTTTAGCTACACCAAAACACAGGAGATGCTAAACAAGAATTTGCTGAATAAATTGATGAATGTATTATGGTCTTGGAGTAGATGCTTTATTGCCAATTTCTAGGTTAGTGATCTTGAAACTCAAACCACAAAAAACATACTTGAATTTCTGATGCTCTGAATGACACCGTGACATTTTGAAAGACCATCAGTTACCAAAATCAACCACCATAACTGACTATCAAAAATAAGAATGGGCCACTGAATGGTTTTCCAGTGTTCAAACTCTCCTCTATCTAGTGCATTCTCCTGTCTGCCACTAAAGATAATCCCCTAAATGAAAAGGTTGTCCTTGCCATTCTTAAAATCCTGTGTGCCAGGTACTCATTTATTTATTTATTCATCCGTTTATTCCTCAAATATTTATTAGGAAAACAAATGAAAAACCCATGAGAAGAAAGAAGGAATGAGGGAGAAGAGGCCACAAAGACAAGCCCTGGAGTACAGTTTCTTAGAGTATTAGAGCTATATAGATGCAGACTTTCAGACTAACCAGCTTAGACAGGGTGTCACTAAGGTAAGACTTTAAGAAAAAAGCCATGAAATTAAATAAGTACATCCAGACAAGGCCATATGAGGTTACCTCTCCTGACAGTTAGATCAGCCAACTGAGCTATAGTCTGACTGCACAATGAACAGGAGCCCAGAAGGTATTTTTCATGAAGGACCATTACTTTTGGAATTTTCAAACTGTTGATGTAAAGGAATTCAGATTTCTCGCAGTCAGTTGAGACACTAGCCTTTATGTTTTACAATGAATGAATAATTAAATACTGGTCCTGGTTTAAAAAGAAATGCAAACAGAGGATGAAGGGCTAATCAGAAGTGATCAGAGGTCAGGTCTAAAAATGGAAATCAAAAGGACATGAAATAAAAAGTTGTGTAAGGAAAGGGATAAAATAAAATGTGAAGCCAGCAGTTCTTACTTTTAGATCATTCACTTACTAATGGAATAACGTTGGATACATGGCTAAACCTGAAACTTGGGTTTCTCCTCCACACAGTGGAGGTGATACCATGTCCCTAGAATACATCCTCCTGGTTGCTGGAGGAAAGGATGAGATAATGTATGTATAAAAGTCTTTTGTAAACAATAATTTTACCTTTGAGGCATACTTTTTATAACAGATTTATTGAAATATCATGTACCTATTATACAAATGACCTTTCTAACGTGCACAATGTAATAGTTTTCAGTACAAACAGTTGTGCAGCCATTACCACAATCGATTTTAGAAGGTTTCAACACTTAAAAAAGAAATTCCATAACCATTAGCAGACATTCTCCAACTCTTCCTCCAACACATACACACACCACCCCATCTCCAGACCTAGGCAACATTAATCCACTTCCTGTTACCAGAGATTAGCCTGATCTGAATATTTTATATAAATGGAGTCATACAATATATGGTCTTTTGTGACTAGCTTCTAGCATAGTTTTCAAAGTTCATTCATGTTTTAACGTGTATCAACACTTCATTCCTTTGGATTATCTAATAGTATTCTCTTGTATGGATATACTATATTTTCTTTAGCCATTCATCAGTGATAGACATTGGCTTTGTTTCCATGCACTCTTGGCTATCATGAATAATGCAGCTATGTTTTTGTGTGGACTTATTTTTTAATTTCCCTTGAGTTTATACTTAGGAGTGAAATTGCTGGGTCATATGCTAAATCTATGTTTAACATTTTGAAGAACTGCCAATCTCTTTTCCAAGCAACTTCTCTAATATAGTTTGGATATTTGTCCCTGCTGAAAACTCATATTGAATTTTAATTCCCAGTGCTGCAAGTGGGTCCCAGTGGGAGGAAACACTTCCCTGGTGGGAGGTGTTTGGGTCACGGGGTGGATCCTTCTTGGCTTGGTGAGGCCTTTGTGATAGTGAGTTCTCTGGAGATCTGGTCATTTAAAAGTGTGTGGCACCTCCCCTCCCATTCTCTCTCTCTTGCTTCTGCTCTGGCCATGTGATGTGCCTTCTCCTCCTTCGCCCTCCACCATGATTGTAAGCTTCCTGAGGCTCCCGAGAAGCCAAGCAGATGCCAGCACCGTGCTTTCTGTAAAGCGTGCAAAACTGTGAGCCAGTTAAACCTCTTCTGTTAATAAATTACAAAGTCTCAGGGATTTCTTTATAGCAATGTAAAAAGGGCCTTATACATATACCATTTTACATTCACACCAGCAATGTAAGAGGGATTCCATTCTTTCACATCCTTACCAACAATTTTTACTACCTTTATTTTTTGTTATGACCATCTTAGTGTATATGCAGTGTTATGTTATGATGGTTTTTATTCACATTTCAGAACTACTAACTGTCCTTAACATCTTTTCATGTGTCTATTGACCATTTGTAAACCTTCTTTGGAGAAATATCTACTCAAATATCCTACCCATTTTTTAATTGAGTTATTCACCTTTTAAAAATTCTTCACATAATTTGAATACTAGACCATATATGATTTGAAAATTTTTTCCCATTTTGTGGATTTTCTTTTAACTTTATTGATGGCGCCCTTTGAAGCATAAAAGTTTCTAATTTTGAGGAAGTCTATCTATTTTTTTTGTTTGGTCAGTTGTAATTTTGATGTCATATAAGAAGCCTTTGCCAAACCTGAACATGAAGATATTTTCTTCTAAGATTTTTATAATTTTAGCTCTTACATTTAGGTCTTTGATTCGTTTTAAGTTTTGAGTATAGAGTGAAGAAGGGGTCCAACTTCATTCTTTTCCATGTGAATAGTTGGCTGTCCGAGCCTCATTTGTTGAAAAAAAAATTCTCTCTCCAATTAATTGTTTTGGCAACTTTGTCAAAAATTGATACATTGTAATAGCCAAGATTTGGAAAGAACCTAAATATTTATTGATGGGTGAATGGACTTTTTAAAATGTAGCATATCAATATAAAGGAATATTATTCAGCCTTAGAAAAGAAAACCCCACAATATGCAATGACATGGATGAAACTTGAAGACATTAGGCTAAATAAAATATGCCAGTTACACAAGGACTAATACTGTATGATTCTACTTATAAGAGACACCTAGAAGACTCAAATTTATAGAAGTAGAGAGTAGAATAGTGGTTTTCAGGGATGTTATTAATAACAAGGAGTTGTGAGTCAATAGGTATAAAGTTTGAGTTATATAAGATTAATAAATTCTAGAGATCTCCTGGGCATCATGCCTATAGTTAACAATACTGTACTGTACACATAAAAATTTGTTTAAATGGTAGATTTCATGTTAAATGTTGTTACTACAATTTATAAAATTTCATCAGTCACATTTGTAGGAGTTTACTTCCGGATTCTCAGTTTTGCTCTACTGATCTCACTGTCTGTTTCTGTGTCAATCCCACACTGTCTTTATTAATATAGCTTTGTTGTAAGTTTCAAAATTGGAAAATGTTAGTCTTTCAACTTCGTATTTCTTTTTCAACATGGCTTTGGGTATTCTAGGTCCCTTATTCCATATCAATTTTATAATCAGCTCATTAATTTCTGCAAAAAATGATAGCTAGGACTTTGATAGGGATTGCATTGAATCTGTAGATTAATTTAGGAAGGATTGCTATCTTAACAATATTAAGTGTTTTGATCCATGAATATAAGAAGTTGTACCCTTTATGTAGGCTTCTTTAATTTTATGTAATAGTGGTTTGTAGTTTATAAAGTACAAGTCTTACACTTGTTTTATTAAATTTGTTCTTAAGTATTTAATTCTTATTTATGCTATTATAAATTGAATTATTTTTAAAATTTTATTTTCAGAGTATTCATTGCAAGTGTGTACAAACACAGTTGATCTTTGTATATTTATCTTGTATGCTACCACATTGTTGAACTTGTTAGATTACTTAGTAGTTTAAGATTACTAGTAGTTTAGATTACTTAGGATTTTCTGTGTACAAGATTGTGTCATCCTCAAATAGAGGTAATTTTCCTTCTTCCTTTCTAGTCTATATGTTTTTCTTTTCTTTTTCTTGCCTAAATGCTCTGTCTAGAAACTCCAGTATAAAGTTAAATAGGAGTGATAAGAAATGACATTATTATCTTCTTCTTAATTTTAAGATAAATGCGTCTAGTCTTTCACAAGAATGATGTAAGCTGTAGGGTTCTTTTTGTAGATGCCTTTTAGCAGGTTGAGGACATTCCCTTCTATTCCTAGCTTTTTGAGTGTCTTATTATAAAAAGATATTGAACTTTGTCAAAGCTTTTTCTATGGCTTTTGAGATGACTATGTTGGTTTTGTCTTTTATTCTATTAGTAAGGTTTATTACATTAATTTATTTTTAAACATTAAATACCTTGCATTCTTGCAATAATTTCCACTTGGTCGTGGTGTATAATCCTGTTTATATATTGCTAGATTCTGTTTGCTAGTAATTTGTTGAGCATTTTATTACTATATTTTTAAGAGATATTGGTCTGAAGTTTTATTTTCTTGCAGTTTTTTTGTCTGGTTTTTGTATCACAGTACAATGTCTCATAGAATGGGTTGAGAAATTTTGTGACCTCTTCTATTTTTGGGAAAACTATGTGAATAATTGGCATTAATTATTATTCAAATGTTTGTTAGAATTTGCCAATAAAGCCATTTTGACCTAGGTCTGTCTTTGTGGAAGATGATTTTTAGGTGAATATTTTTGTCCATCTGTCATTTATTTTGATGTATGCATATTACAGAATAGTTATCCATTCTTGTTCCTAACTAGTTCTCTTAATTCCACTGATATGATTCTACTGGCCCTAGATAAGAATTATGCTGCTTTTCATACGTTCTGAATTGATATTTAGAATTTGTCTCTTCTAGGATTTTTTCTTTTATTCAGCTTATTGATTTCATGCTCTTTTCATTATTTTATCTTTAAAATAAATTTTAATGTCTTATAGTATGTTTCCCCTCATTAATCATCTAACAAATATTTATTGAGTGTAGATTATTAGCTAAGCACATGCACCGAAAATTCAGCAGTAAACAGAACTGACAAAACCCCTTGCCCTCAATGAGTTTACAAAAATAAAATATATAGTATGCTGAAACTATGATAATGACTACAGAGAAAAATAGTGATTGATGTCTGAGGGAAGAGGCTTGAAATATTATATAGGATATAGCTCACTGAAAAGATAATATATGTGGTAAATACAAAAAGATGTGAGAAGGTAAACTACCTAGGTATTTGGAGTCAAAGCATTCCAGGAAGCAATAACAGCAAGTGCAAAGGTGCTGAGGCTGGAATGTACAGAGTGCCTGCCAAGAGCACCCAGGAAAACAGTGTTTCTACATTAAATGAGTGGTGGAGGAGTAGGAGATGAAGAAGTCTCATAACAAGGTTCAGATCATGTAGGTCACTGCAGGCCATCAGGATAATTTTGCTTTTATTTGCTAAAAGGTGGAAAGCCATTGAAAGATTTTGGTTAGGAAGGTGACATTGCATTTTGATAGGAATACATTGGAAGCTGTGCTGAGAACAGATTGAAAGGAGAAAGGATCAAAGTGTAAGGTTTATTACAAGGCTACTGCAATGATTCACATGAGGAACCTGCAGGGCTTGGACCAAAGGAGGTGGAAATAAGTGACTGGATCTTGAGTAAATTTAGAATGTAGTACCTCATTACTCCAAATGAAACTGAGAATTGTTTTAGAACTTCCTATATACCACATCTAAAATGTGATTGAGATTTTTACTACTAATCTACGAATGTACCAAACTGGAATTAAGCCACTGAGTTTATAGATTAACTTCCAGGACATCTGTTACAATATGGTTTCTCTTGCATGAGCATTTGTCCCCATCTTCTTTTATGCGCCATAGTAAAAGTTTGCTATTTTACTTATGTAGGTCCTATACACTTTTTTAAGACCACATTTTTGCAGAAGAGTGTATGTGTATATTTGTTAACTGGTTATGGCTTATCCAGAGAAAAACTATTGACTTTTGTGTATTTATTTAATTCAATTCTTTTATCAGTTCTAATGATTTTCCAAAGTTTTTCAGTTTAATCTTCATATACTGAGACATTTATTCACCCATTTCCAATATTTAGTCATCTTACTTCTCTACCTGGGTGGTGAGTTTTGATTGGTAAAAGTGATTTTGAATGAATCTTAACATGGGCAGCGGAGGGTGGATCTCAGTGTTGCATGTCAATGGGACT
Organism: Papio anubis; assembly: GCF_008728515.1. NCBI lineage: Eukaryota > Metazoa > Chordata > Mammalia > Primates > Cercopithecidae > Papio > Papio anubis. Next base: position 84,687,193 of record NC_044989.1, read on the forward strand.
CCAGGTGTTGAGCAGCAGCTTGCAAACACCAGGTACTCATGATGTGGGCTTGGGTGTGAGGGCATGTGTGGGGAAGGAGGGAGGGATGGAACAGAAGTAAGTGATAATGAAGGGTGATGACGCGGGAACTTAGAAAGATACTTAAAGCAAGCTTGGGTTCATTTGGGTTGACTTATAAAGGAACTTAGAATTTACCTAGACTGACAGCCGTACTTTGTCTATGAGGAAAATAAGGTCCAAAGATAGAAGAGAATTTTCCAAGGCCACACGGTAAATAACTCAGCCTGGGCTAGAATATAGCCCAGGTCTCTTCACACTCTCACTTCACTGAATGGGGACCAACCTCACGGGCGAGGAGCTGAGTTAGTAAAAAGTCAAGAAGCAGTAGAAGGTCATTGGCCCCACTTTAGTTGAGGAGGAAATAGAACACTTTATGTTCACCACATCTCCACAGGGTGTTGGATCAGAGAGAGGAAGAGAGTAAGGACAGTATACTAAGCCATCAAGTACTTACCTTTCTCCAAGTAAATCATTGGACTTTTGAGAAATCCACTTATTTCCTGTGCTTCAGCTATTATCACCTTAAAAATATAGGGCCCATTTAGATTGTAGGCTATATCCAGCCCACAGGTGTGCTTTGATTTTTCTGTGTTTGAAAACAACTTCAATTATTTGATAGCATTTAAAAGTCACAAAATTTACTTAAAATCTGGATTGCTGGCTTTTCTTAAAAACTGTGAAGATCTTGCAACACTGGCCCAACTTACTGCATGGTACCAATTGTGTGTGTAGAGAATTACCACCCACTATCTGCTATTATCCCCACTTACTCACTTATTTAGGTGGCCCACCTTGCCCCTGTGAGGTTCTCTAACATGATCTCACAATCTTCCTAGCTCTGATGTTCTGTGAGTCTGTAAGGTTCTGATTTTTGGCATGGTCCTGGCAAACACATCTCAAGCAAAGTTAATCCACATGTCTGTCTCTTCAAATACCTTCTCCTCTAAGTTGTCTGATTAGAAGAGACAACTTCTCAGCCGATTGTCCATCTATTGTCTTCGTACACCTCCTTTTATGAAAGCCTGGCTGCTGGGTCTTGGTAGTATAATTCCAGAGCCTATGCCTGTCATGTGGATGTTCTCTATTTCTCTCCTAAGCTAAGTGGCCTGGCTTCTGCCCAGCATGGCTTAGGATGTGACAGACCCAGGTTCCCTGGCTCCCTTCCAGAACAAATGCCTCTGTTCTCTCTTTATACATTCATTTCACAAACTCCAGAGTAATAAATGAATCCACAACAAATGGTGGCCATTGCATATCTAAAGAAAAGAGGCAGGTGTTGACATTGGCTGCTCTGCTAGTTAGTGGCTCTTGCAGTGGCAGAGAAAAAATAAGCAAACAGAAGCCAGTATAAACTGACAGCACCCCAGGAACAGCCTGTCCAGGGTTCAGCTGGGGGAAAGTGAGATGGCTTAGAAGTAGGAAGGCAGGAAGAAGTCATGCCGAAGCCAATATGAGAGTCCCAAGAGCATTGTCAATTATTACAAACAGTCTGAAAAGGTGTAAGAGTCTTAGAAGCAGCCAGGCCAAAGCGGAAGAGTAGAAAACATATCCATCAGAGCACTTTTCACAGTGAGAGGGAATACGGTTACTGAATAGAGTCTGCAATGATGTAACAGACTATGAGAAGCAAAGATCAGTCATAAAGCTAAGACACAAGAAGTAGGCACAACTTAGGGCCACCTAAAAAACAGGTTGGGCTCTCAACTAAAGCCCCAGAATCACAGGTCCTCTATGGGAAAATGACAAACAGAGGTGCCAAATGGCCTAATCCTCCCCAAAATCTAAATCCAGCTAGAAGAATGGTTGGTTAGGCAGACTCAATGGGACTGGGCACATTGGCAGAGTTAGATCCTGCTGTCATCAACCCAGAGCTCCTCACCTCCAAGTCTTTGATCATTAGGGACAGAGTGTCCAAGACTAGACTTTGTGAGGGCACAACTTGCTGTGGCTGAACAAGGTGTTGCTACCCTCAGAGTCCAAATGGGTTTTCTTTGGTTTGGGAATTTAGTGGGCTTCTCTGTGAGTGATCTTCATGGGCAGCCAGGAGGAGCTGGGGAAAACTGGAATTCACAGCTGGTAGTTTACTAAGTTTCCAAGTCAAAATTCTACAAGGGGAAACCTACCATCTAAGCTGTAAATCATAGAGATTGCAGTTGTGCCTCCCTAGTCCAGGTTCAGAGAGATGACTTATATGGTACATGTGAGTTCTCTGGCTCCCCCTGCTCCTAATGGTTCTGTTGCTTGTGTGTGCCTGCCAAGCATGGAGCACCAGCAAACAGGAAGCAGGGGAATTAATCATGTTGAACTTGAAGAACGCTGTTTTCAACCCTAATGTTTGTCTTAGGAACCCTGCCACCCTCTAAGAAACAAGCTTGAGCTGTTCCACTCTGCTTTATTTCCCAGGGGTAGAGCTACCAGGTAGATGAGCAAAATCAAGGTATAATTTCATAACCCCTCACTTGGAAAGCTACGGCCCCATCCTATGTGACAATAGAATGCCAGATAAGAAAAGATTCAAGGAAAGAACAGAGCGGCCAGAAAGAGAATAAATCTAACAGAATTTATTGAGTGCCCTTTAGGAATCAGGCCCTGTTAGGAGATTAGGTTACAAAGGTGAATAAGACATGGATTTCCCCTGCCCTTGGGGAGCTCTCAACGTGTCAGGACAGACAGACATGTGCACGTATAATAACAATTTAGTATGATGAGGGCTAAAGGGGAGGTAAGACTTAGCTCTTCCAAGGCAGTGAGGATGGAAGTGAAGTGGAGGCAAAGTGGGAGGTAGAAGCTTTCACAGAGAAAGCTCCATTTGAGATGATCCTTAAAATTGAAGTATAAGCTTCTCTGGGAATGAGGGGGAAAGAGGAGCATTAGGCATTCCAGGTTAGATGCAAATTCATGTCCAAAGGATCAGAAGTCTGAAAATAGCCCTATGCCAGAGTGAAATATAGATTATATCTTGTGTGCTGATTGTTGGCAGTTTGATAGCGTGGCTAAGCCTCAACTTTGCACAAATTCAGTGACTTCTTGTCTTAAATGTATTACATTCCTAAACTGATTTGATACACATTCCTCCCCAAAACTATTCACATCACTGGACTCTTCTCATGAATGGCATCACAATCTTCCAATTGCCTAAACAGAACCTGGTTTACCCTTACATCCGCACTTATTTACCATCATACCCCCAAGTTGTACGATTTTATCTGCTTCTGATTATCAAGCCTTCCCCTCCTCCTCACAGTCTCTACTGTTATGAATTAAGCTCTGAGCTGCATCTTTACTTGTGTGAATCCCTCCAATAACTTTCTAACTCAACTACCTGTCCAGAGTCTGTGCCAAACTTAATTTTCCGTCTATATAGAAGCCTGACTGATGCTCACGAGATGAAAATCTAGTGTGTCTTTCCTAGGCTTAAGACCTTCCTGATCTCACCCTAGTTTTTAAAACTACAACTCTTCATCACAAAATACAATTCACCATCTGACCTTTCCTCTTTTGCAGCCATCCTCCCAAATTCCTTCTAATGGTAAAAAAAAAAAAAAAGCTGGAAATGTGATACTCTTTTTACTGTTGTGCCTCCATCTGAAATGCCTTCTATGTTTCATCATTCAGATAACTCCTAACCCTCCTTCAAAAAGCATCTCAGGTTTCTCCATCTCTAAAAAATCATTCCTGAAACTACAGCATGCATTGGATATCTTTAGTGCTCGGCCACATAATCCTGCAGTCCATGACTTCATTACTAGACTGCCTTCCCTGCAAGGATAGAAGTTGCAGGTCAAGTCCAATCACTTATCAAACTGGATGTCTTCTATACTTGACATGATGCCTGGGCACAGAAGAGCCTAATTGTTGAATGAATGAATGAATGAATGAAATGTTTAAATAAACAAATGGCTCAATCACTTCATCATCAGTCAATCTACTGCTCCCCAAGGTCTCTGGCTAAATTCTCTATTAGTGGAAACTTACCCTGGGACATTTATAAGGAGCTTGGAGAGCCAGCTGAATCAAATACAATCAAATTACTAATCAATTAATTCACTTCTCTGTTCTCTAAAATTAGGAGCATGTGAATGAATATGTATGAACATGTGTAATTATAGACACTTATGCACATAAATTACTGGCAGGGCTCCTGGTGTTATGCTCACAGAAGCAAGATGTTTATTTTCACCTGTCTTCATTGTAGAGCTGCCTCTGGAGCATCCTACTCAAAAGCAAAGTGGCTAAACACTCCTCCAATGTTATGACTTATTCATTGCCTGCTCTTTGATATTCTACTCTAAAAAGCATCAGAATTCCCTAGTGACATTCCTGGGTGGGATAGACTTACGGGATAAGAGGAGATGAAATGTGATATTGCTGGCTTTGAAAGTTTTTTCATATCCCCAGGAAGTTTGGTGTTCCTCTCGTCGGTCTTCTTTTCAAAGGATTAGTTGGTGATACTTACCAAGTTCTCCATTCCTTTGATTTTTAAAAAGAAGAAAGACTTTTTTCCTTGTGTTATCATGTGGACAGGCGGAAATTAGTCAATTCTATTTCTAAAAATGCTCTCAAGACACTCACATCATGTGTTAAACCTCAGTGTGGGTCATTCATTGTGGTTCTGCGTTCACGTTTGTTGTTGTCCCCTGACCACGAGCGAGATTTCAGGCAAATCTATCAGACTGATGGTAAGAGTCTCTGCAAACTCTGTGTCTTAAATGTTGGGGAAGGACGTCTGTAAAACCTTTGTGGGAAACCATAATGTGAAAAGAACAAGCTTTTGAAACTAAAAAAAAAATACTGGTTCAAATATCAGCTCCAATGTTTACTAGTTGTATAAACTTGAGCAAATTGATTAATTTTCTGAGCCTCTGCCTACTAATATATAATAAGTAAAAAGTATTTCATAAACTGGTTAAAAGACTAAATACAATACCATAGGTAAAACATGCTATTGCTTTTAAACATCTAACAAAATGCCTGATATTTAGTGAGCAACTAGTGATTGTCTCTTCTTCTATCTCAGGTGATGACTACACTAATAGGGAGTTGTTGTTCAATGGGTACAAAGTTCCAGTTATGCTAGATAAATAAATCATAGAAACATTATTCATTATGGTGTCTGTATTTAATACAGTATTGTGATCATCAAAAATTATTAGAAAATAGATTTCATATTGTATTTTTAACACACACAGAAAAAGAAATTCTAGAAGGTGATGGATATGTTTATTGTCTTGATTGAGATTATGGTATCACAGGTATTTGCATATGTTTAAACTCAAAAAAAATTATACACATTAAATATGTGAAGTTGTTTTTATACCAATTATACCTCAATAAAGTTATTTTTAAAAAGATAACATATCTTTAGTGAGTATTTGATTAAGTCCTCAAATTCTCAATTCCTGGATTTAAGTGAACTGTTGAAAGAGAATAAGATCTATTTTATACACAAATGTAGTCTCATACAAATACCAAAACTTCCACATAAAAATCAAGTACTAATAAGCATCAGCCAATTAGTCTACAAGGCATTTTGCTAGATGTCTACTTATGACATGCTGTTTCTTGGTTCTGAGCTTTCTTCAGTTCACAATGATACAATTTCTTTCATTGTGTAAATGGTAGGCAATCCCATAGTAGATTCATCTCATGTTTGCAAATGTGAAGGTGACTTACAACTGACTACTGACCTCCTATGTTAGTTAAAGGTTAATAGAAATTCAAAGGAAAACTATGGTAGCACACGAGTTTATTAGGGACTGTAATTCAGTATTCTGCTAAGTCTTTCTGCTCTGCAATTATTGGCAATTCTATGAAAATCCCTAATGTCAATATATGCTTGAAGATCTTTGATAATACAATAAGACAAGATTGTTGATGCATCATCAATGTTGTCTTCAGTAGGTTATGGATTTCATTTGCTTACATTCTTGCTTTTTAATTTTGAAACACTATGAGCTTTGTTTTGTCATTATCAATTATGTTTGTTGGGGGTTATTTCCTAAATGTACCTTGCATGGTGATATACATGTTTATCAAAATATTTTGCTGATTATTCAGATAAATAGACTTCACATTTATTTTTTAGGTAAAAGATGATGTATCACTCCTGCTTACCACCATTGCTACAAGATGGATACATAATTTCCCCTAAAATTGCCATCTACAGTAAAATCTCTTTACAATTAAACAAAAAAACTCTCATTTTGAAACTGAGGAAAATTAAAAGGTCGTGATTATATTTTGCCTTGTATATAATCCTCTGATGAAAAGTTTAAGAGCAGTTGGCCAATAGGGTGCCCATTATCTTCGGAAATAACTAGGAAATTGGCCAATTTATATTTTCTTCAGCATGAGAGTTAATTTCTCATGGGCTCCTAATGAGTTTACTTTACTATTCGGGGAGCAATTATGCCATTCAGTGATTTACAGAATCCTGCCTGAGAACCTGAAAGAGAACAGGCTATCTATGATTATGAACTCATAAAGGATTTTACTCCTGCAGTATCAATCTAGTTATATTTATGGTTCATCAGGTGATCATTTAAACCCCCAGCAAGAGGCAGCAGAACTATTTGATTAGCTACTGTTCCAAAATAAACTTGAAAAATGGTGGTTCTATGTCAGTCAACCCCAGCAAAGGAAGCTGTAGGGTCAAACACCTGTTCAACTCAAATGTCCTTTAGGATTTTGTGTATGTGTGAACTGAGATGTAACTTTTCAGTAGTAAACTGCTCTCTCAGATACCACAGGATATATTGATTTCCCATTAGTAAACCCCATAGCATGGAAGATAGGTTTACAAAGAGTTAAGGCTACTATTTTGTCACAAAATCATAGGCTATTGTCACAAAATCATAGGCTGTTACAGCTATAAGAAGCCTTGGAGTTTATTTAATCGAAGCTTCATATATATATATATATAAAACCCTGGAGAACCACAACCTAGAGAAGTAAGGCAACCCAGCTGGCTCATAATATAAATTAGTAAATTGTCCAATCACCTATTCCATTTATTGTTTAATGTACAAAACATTATCCTGCCAGGAGTGTAGCTCATACCTGTAATCCCAGCACTTTGGGAGGCTGAGGCAGAAGGATTGCTTGAGTCCAGGAGTTTTAGACAAGTCCAGGCAACACACTGAAACCCTCCCTGTCTCTTAAAAAAAAAAAAAAAAAATTTAAATATTTGCCAGGTACAGTGGTGCATCCTGTATTCCCAGCTATTTGGGAAGCTGAGGCACTGGAGCCCAGGAGACTGACACTGCAGTGAACTGTGTCCAGCCTAGGCAACACAATGAGACCATATCTCGAAGAAAAAAAAATATTATCCTAAGGTCTCTGCTTAACTCTCATGTCCATTGTGTCTTCTTTTTTGAGTCCCTTATTATTATATTCTTTAATCAAGGCCTAGAATTTTTCTGCTTTGTAGTCTTTCATCTGGAATATACTTACATCATTTTTTCCTCCTAGTGAATTCCTATTCCTCCTTCAAAATCCAATTTATAAATAAGTTCTTCTAAAATATCATCTTTGAACATCACCCTGTATCAGCCCAACATTGTTGTAGAAAGAAAAATATCTATATCTAACTGGCATACAACAATGACCATTTATTTCTTGCTCATCAATTTGGAACTTGACTGATCTAAACTGAATTTAAAGAGGCAATTTGGCTTCAAGCTACAGATCTGTGGGTCTACATCTTGTGTCTACAAGTCTCTCATCTTCCTGAAAAACTTGTTGGGAACTGGAGTAAAGGTGACTTGCTATGTTTTAGCAAAGAGACTGATGGCATTTTGCCCTTGCCCTAGAGGTTTGTGGAACTTCAAACTTGAGAGAGATGATTTAGGGTATTTAGAAGAAGAAATTTCTAAGCAGCAAAGCATTCAAGATGTGACTTGGATGCTGTTAAAGGTATTCAGTTTTAAAAGGAAAACGGAGCATAAAAGTTTGGGAAATTTGCAGCCTGACAATGCGATAGAAAAGAAAATCCCACTTTCTGAGGAGAAATTCAAGGTGGCTGCAGAAATTTGCATAAGTAACGAGGAGCCAAATGTTAATCCCCAAGACAATGGGGAAAATGTCTCCAGGGCATGTCAGAGGTCTTCACAGCAGCCCCTCCCATCACAGGGTCAGAGGCCTGCAAGGAAGAAGTGGTTTTGTGCGCTGGGCCCAGGGTCCCCATACTGTGTACAATCTAGGGACTTGGTGCCCTGTGTCCTAGCCACCACAGCCATGTCTGAAAGGGGCCAATACAGAGTTTGCGCCATGGCTTCAGAGGGTGAAAGCCTCAAGCCTTGGCAGCTTCCACGTGGTGTTGAGCTTGCCAGTACAAAGAAGTCAAGAATTGGCATTTGGGAACCTCCACCTAGATTTCAGAGGATGTATGGAAACACCTGGATGTCCAGACAGAAGTCTGCTGCAGGGGCAGGGCTGTCATGGAGAACCTCTGCTAGGGCAGTGCAGAAGGGAAATGTGGGGTCAGAGTTGCCACACAGAGTCTCTACTGGGGCACTGCCTAATGGAGCTGTGAGAAGAGGGCCACTTTCCCCCAGACCCTAGAATGGTAGATCCACTGACAGCTTGCACCGTGTACCTGGAAAGGCTGCAGACACTCAATGCCAGCCCATGAATGCAGCCAGGAGGGAGGCTGTATCCTGCAAAGCCACAGGAACAGAGCTGCCCAAGACCATGGGAACCCACCTCTTGCATCAGCGTGACCTGGATGTGAGACATGGAGTAAAAGGAGATCATTTTGGAGGTTTAAGATATGACTGCCCCATTGGATTTTGGAGTTCTATGGGGCCTGTAGCCCCTTTGTTCTGAACAATTTCTCCCATTTGGAATGGCTGTATTCACTCAATGCCTGTACCCCCATTGTACCTAGGAAGTAACTAACTTGCTTTTGATTTTATAGGCTCGTAGGCAGAAGAGACTTGCCTTGTCTCAGGTAAGACTTTAGACTGTGGACTTTTGAGTTAATGCTGAAATGAGTTAAGACTTTGGGGGACTGTTGGGAAGGCATGATTGGTTTTGGTATGTGAGGATGTGAAATTTGGGAGGGGCCGGGGCAGAATGATTTGGTTTGGCTGTGTTGCCACCAAAATCTCACCTTGAATTCCCATGTGTTGTAGGAGGGAGCCAGTGGGAGATAATTGAATCATGGGGGCAGGTTTTTCCCTGGCTGTTCTTGTGATAGTGAATAAGTCTCATGAGATCTGATGGTTCTATAAGGGAGAGTTTCCCTGCACAAGCTCTTCCTTTGCCTGCTACCATCTATGTAAGACATGACCTGCTCCTCCTTGCCTTCCACCATGATTGTCAGGCTTCCACAGTCATGTGAAACAGTAAGTCCATTTAAACCTCTCTCTTTTGTAAATTGCCCCAGTCTCTGGTATGTCTTTATCAGCAGCATGAAAATGGACTAATACACCAAGCTCACAAAATTAGAGTTGAGACTCAAACCCAAGGCTAATTCCAAAGAATCCTATTTTCTTCACTATACTATAATCTTTCTTATTTGATTATAGCTCAAGCAAGACATTAATCTGATTTGCCTGTCATTAGCCCATAACTAGGGCAGTGCCTGGTATGTAGTAAGAACTAAATACTCATTTACTGAATTGAATTACTCCAAATCTCATTTGTCTTTCCACCCTTATCTCTCATTTCTGTAGATAAACTCTCCACTCAGGATGACCAACAAGTGCTAAAATATCATATGCCTCTGCCCTTCTTCCTGCCATTTCTAATTCTCAATTATTCAAGCATTAATACCCTATCACTCATCTAAAACATTCACCCACCCCTATGTTATACAGACAAAACCTAGGAGGCTAGATTGTGAAATACATTGTTGTACTTGACTCTGTGTATGGCTGGAGTGAGCTGGACCATGATATCTGTGCTTCCACTGAGTGCCCAGAGGCTTTTATTGAATTCATCTTGTCTATTAAGTGAAAAGGGATGATCTAGGGTGAAAAGCATCTTTTATTTATATCATAATCATTCTTTCCAGGATGGTAGTCATAAGGACTAGAATGACACACCATATTTCATAAATATGGAAGTTTTGCTATAATAGAAAAATTCCTGTATTAAATTAAAAATCTGTATTCTGTGCTAACTCATTCATTATCTCAACATTGCCTCCTCTCACTAATCACCTCCCCTCTCAGTTGTGTCATCTGTTAAACTGAGGAGTTGCATGCTCCCCAATGGAGAGAATTAAATTCTCTATGTCAAAGAAGCTATTAGTAGTAAGCAAATATATTTGGAAAATGTAAAACTCACTAGTTATTAAAGAAACACAAATTATATGTGTCTTCATATTTACAAATAAAGAGTTTAAATATAATGTATACTGTATTTATATATTGTATTTTTAAGTATTATTTAATGTCAAATAAATTTTAAAAGAACAAATAAATTTTTAATTTTAAAACTCATATTCTCATAATGGCAAAGGAGAATGCAAACTGAACATGACTGCAAAAAATAATTTGGTAACATAATTCAAAAGAAATGTGTCCTATGAATGAAGATATTTCCTAAAGAAGAAAGCATAAGAATAATCTATACAATATGTGAAAATTAATTACGTTAACTCAGCATATCATTTTACCCAGGCATAAAAATTATAACTCTATAGCACATGAAAAACTATACAGTATATAGCAACTATATCCAGCAATTTCAAATGTAAAACAAGTAAAACAAAAAATTATAACTACTTATACAATTAGGTAAAATGTATGCTTTATGGTTGACTAAGTGCTATAAAATTATTCCGAAATTGAAGTGGCTGAAATGAATAAAGGTTAATTTCTCACTCATATCGTAGTCCAATTAAGGTCAGCAAGGAATTCTGGGTGTTCTCTGCTCCATACAGTGATTTAGGAACCCCAGATTCTTCCAACTAGTGGCTCTACCACTTCCTAGAACCTCATTTTCTAGATCCTCCTTCTTTGGAAGGCGGACATAGAAAGTGAGAGGGTGAAGAGGCTTACCTGCTCTTAACTGCCCCCACCGATAATGATAAACATGGCTTCTGCTCATGAACATTCCCAAAAACAAGTCATATGTCCCCCAGCCCCAACCTGATAAAGGGGACTATAAGATATAATATATGTGCGTGCCCAGGAAGAAGTGAAAGTGGGTCTGGTGAGCTTATGGCCAGTCTGTGCCACAATATGTAAATAAATGGATAGGGAAAAGATGTAAAAATGAAAAAGAGTTTATAAAGAGATAGGTTTACTTGCTAAGTAAAAGGTTAATTTACTTAAAGAATAGACAATTTAGGCCAGGGATGGTGGCTTATACCTGTAATTCCAGCACTTTAGGAGGCTGAAGTGGGTGGACTGCTTGAGGCCAGAAATTCTAGACCAGCCTGGCCAACATAGTGAAACCCCATCACTACTAAAAACATTAGCTAGGCATACTGGTGCATGCCTGTAATCCCAGCTACTTGGGAGGCTGAGACAAGAGAATTGCTTGAACCTGGGAGGTGGAGTTTGCAGGGAGCCGAGATCATGCCACTGCACTCCAGCCCGGGAGTATGTAAAAGATATAAATGTATAAAATAAAAATCAGCTTAAAATACTAGAATTAGGTTAAATAATGTTTAAGGCCAATTCCATCTCTAATAGCCAACAATTGGTAATTGCAGCATATTGAAATTTTAAAATCCAATCTCATCTTTGTCCATACTTTCTCATGTCTTCTAAAAATCTGGACCTCAAGAAATATGGTCTAAATTTTGCAGAGTATTTCATGGGAGATCTAAAGCCTGGGCACTCTCTAATAGGATAGAAAATTTTAATTAAGCTCCATATGCAATTATAACTTTGCTGGTTATTAAGAATGATGAGAAGAATTATAGAGCTATGATCACTGGCAGTGCTATTAATGGGTTTCTTGATGACATAACATTTGTTTAATGGAAGTGTTTCCTTTTATGTACAAGTGCCATCCGAGGGCAATTTGTCATTGTTATTAATTTAAGATCATTTGATCTGTCACTCAATCCTGCATCTAATTAAAAAGGGGAGGATGGCATAAGCTTCCACCTCAGATCCCTGCCAGGCAGAGAAATTTAATAACGAAAATAAAATTGGGACAAACATCAAAGTATTTTTAAAGGGTCAGGCCCCTAAAATGACACAAAAGACCAGAAGTATAGTACAAAAAGAAAACTGATTTTTTTTCCTTCCAGAAAGATGATATGTATGCAGTTTGGGTCATTAGAGATAAAAACTCTTTGCACGCAAATTAAGGTAATTATTTCTTTCTTATAATGAAATGATGAGAGTTACTGAATGTTTCTCACATGGGCGCTGCTGCCAAGCAGTAATGAACACACTGGAACAATCACATTTGAATAGGATTTGTAGCACAAAGGTGATTATATCTGTTTTCTGGGGCTGGCATAAGAAAATGACACAGACTTGATAGCTTAAGGCACAGAAGTTTATTTTCTCATAGTTCTGGGGGCTGGAAGTCCAATATCAAGGTGTTGGCAGTTTTCATTTCTCCTGAGGCCTATCTCCTTGACTTGCCTTCTTACTGTGCCCTCATGTGGCTTTTTCTTTCATCCCTGCTGGCTCTATCTCTTTTTTAGGGACATTGGTCATATCAGATTAGGACTCTACCATTATGACCTCATTTAACTGTAATTACCTCTTTCAAGGTCCTGTATTCCAAATACAGTCACCTTGGGGATTAGGGCTCCAACATAGGAATTGGGAAGTGGGGAGAAACAATTCAGTCCCTAACAGTGATCATATTAACTTTTTAATTCCAAACACAGATGAAATGAAACACATCTCCAAACTCCAGGCTTCCATTTCACACTGAATCTAGAAGGACAGACAGGCAAAACAAATATGTCCTCTCTCTCCTGCAAGAAAGTGTATCCCCTGTAATAATGACCGCTTTTCTACCACACTTTTTCAGCTTGTGCCTCCCATTTTGCAGATGAAAGGATCTAGGAGAGAGGTTTGTTAACCTCTCCAAAGTCACACAGTCACTACATTTCGATTCAAATTCTTCTTATTCCTGTTACCATAGTCCTATACTATAGTATATATTGTCATCCTTGTACTATAATCCATAAGATTTAGGACTGTGGTAAGCACAGAGGTACTCAGGAGACAGAGAGGGATTAGGAGAGACAGCGTGGAGTCCAGCTCTATGTGCCCTGCAGCCACATCCCTGACTAAGGAGGCAGTAAAACAGTTCCCAGATGAAAAGTGCAAGTCAAGTGCGAGAGCCCCATGGATGCTGATCCAGTTAACCAGATCCCTGACATAGGAGAAGATGTAGATGTAAGGGCAGACAGAGGAGTGAAATTCTGACACATTGATTGAGATACCCATGGTTGAACCAGAAAGAAATGCTGAGGCCGTAAAATTAAATGGGACCCAGTAAACTGTGTGCATTACTGACAGGGATCTAAAAGGAAAAGACAAGGTGAAAGAATCAAAGAAGACAGTGGAGAGGGTGAAGAAGAAGGGGCAGTATACCAAGAAAAAGCTTTTGAGTTCCTCCTCTTACTACCTTACACAAAAGGCAGTATGGCACACATTTAAGAACATAGTATCAGATCCGTACCACATAGGCCAAGTTCTGGTTCACCCACTTCCTGGTTGGGTGAGTCCGGGAAAACTAACACCTTGTGACTTTGACTCCTTTTTATCCTGTGCCTTCCTTCTTTATAAAAGAACCAATAATAGTATCTCTTCATAGGATTGTTAAAAGGATTCAGAGAAATAATACAGGGAAATCAGTCAGTAAATGCACAGTAAATGTTTCCTACTTATTACGAGCTTCCTAGCACTGGGCACAAGCTTTCAACTCTGTTTCAAGCTCTTCATCTGTAAAATGGAGAAAACAGTACTTTTTCAAAAGGTTGTTGTGATAAATATTTTTGCTTGTATAACTTTATTTATATATGTATTTAGTAAAAGTACATACATAAAATTATAAATAATTTACATATAAACATAATGTTAACATTATAGTGTATATACTATTTATATATAATTATGGATAATTTTATTTGAATGTTTATATGTACACGTATACATCAAATTTATCATTTGCTGATATACTTAGAAGTAATAGTAGTAACATACCAAGAGGTAGCTACCAAAGGGGAAAGGATGGGAGTGGTCCTCCCCAGGTGTTCATAATAATGGGATGCATTGTTTGTAGAGAATTCTAACAATAATAAAACCAACCAAGAGTTAATTTATATTCTATTATAACCATGTCCTGTGTATTAGTCTGTTCTCACACTGCTAATAAAGACATACCCAAGAATGGGTAATTTATAAAGGAAAGAGGTTTAATTGACTCACAGTTTCACTTGGCTGGAGAGGCCTCACAATCATGGCAGAACGTGAATGAGGAGCAAAGTCACGTCTTAGTGACTTTGGCAAGAAAGCTTGTGCAGGGGAACTCCCTTTTATAAAACCATGAGACCTCATGAGACTTATTCATTACCACAAGAACAGTATGGCAGAAACCACCCCCATGATTCCATTATCTCCACTTGCTTCCATCCTTGACACATGGGGATTATTACAAATCAAGGTGAGATTTGGGTGTGGACACAGCCAAACTATATTACCCTAGCAATTCTAAACAATATCACTGATACAATACTTCTCTCCACTGTAGCAGACCACTTCCAGAACCCCATCATCTCCCCCAGCCTTCCCACCCCTGCCCCTGCTTCAGAGATGCTCTGTATATATCTAATACTCTGGTCAGTGGAATGAACCAAGTAGACCCTAGACAAGTACAAGCTTAACATATATCCAGTGGTAAAAACAGCTACTTGATTGAAAATTTCTTATATGTGTGAAGTACTTACTTTTGGAATGCCCAGAGGAAGAGGCACTAACTTGCTATTGTCAAGGTTGAGTCACCCTGATTGAGATGCGACTCAAGTTCACGGTGCACCTGCTGTCAATGAGCTATCAGCCCTGGCTACCATGAGAATCACCCAGGGAGCTACAGAAAGGATCGATACCCACGCCCCACTTTAGGCCTTTTAAAGTGGAATTTCTGAGGGGGTGATGCCTGGTCACTGGTACCGTTGAAAATCTGCTCAAGTAATTTTACCATGTAGCCAGGCATGGGAAGGGCTGAGCCAGGTGATATGGCATGATAATCCTGGCGTTAAACTCACAGGTCTAATGGGGTCACCTCTCTGTGTCTCATTTTCTCGTCTATAAAAAGAGAATAAGAGAACCCATCTCAAAATGTTATTGTGATGGATAAAAGAGATAATCTATATAAGGCATTTAGAACAGTGCTTGATGCCCAACAGGAATTTAATAAATGCAGGCTATTATAATCATAACAGCACTTTTGCACATGGCCCTGTCAGGGAGCTCTCACTGTCCATTACTGACTTGAGCAAACAGGTTCAGAAAACTTCGTTGTTTGTCCAATCACAGATCTTGTAAGTGAAAAAGCAAGAAATTGATTATAAACTTAGCGCTCAACAGTAATTTGTATGACACTCAGATACTTTGGTCTTTATTAAGCACCTACTTGAATACAGTTTAGTAGTTAAGTGCCTACTGAATACAGAGTTTGGCATATGCCTGTAAAGTCTTCTCTCACAATTATTAACCATTACTTGCCTATCACATATTTCTAGTCCGCACCACACTTTACACCCAGGCCAATAGGATCCTGCCTGGGCCCCCAACTCAGGGCCCATCATTAAAATATTTTCTAAGACCTCCCTCTGAGAGGGCCAGATCTGGACAGCTAGGTGGGGCACCCTGAGCCCAACTAGCTCCCTAGTGGACTCCTGTTCCAACTTGGAGCCCATCACTTCCACTGTCTTGTTTGGTTTTCCTTCAGTGGAATTGCATAAGATTGGGTTGCCAGATGGAGCCAACATGCTGATATGGGGTGACTCAAATTGTTTATATATTTAAGAATCCCACAAAAATATTGGCTTGTTCATATACACTCTAGAGGCATCCCTAAAATGTACTGTACCTAAAATGTACCATGACCAAAAAAGGTACATTTTCAACTGGAACAAGCAAATGTTTTCATGGGAACCATTGATTCATGCATTTTCCTAAGTCTACAGCCTTTCTATTTACATAAGTCAAAGAAAACAATTCAACAAACATATGGAGATTCAGGAACAGAGTCATAGTGCCAGGTGGAAAGAAGAGTAAGAGGTAAACAGTAAATACAAAAAGATATTCGTGAATCTCATTGAAAAGACACATTCCTGCATTCTATGACCTCCTCGGCCAAGGGGTAGACAAGTAGAGAGTATCTGGGTTTATACACCATATCTGTGCCCACTTAATATCTGCAACTCAGTTTTCTCAGCTGTAAAATAAGGCTAATAACAGTATCCACTGTATAGAATTGTTGAGGGGAATAAATGAGATTAATAGGTAGTCAATAGCCCAAAGCAATGTAACTTAGTAACATAATACTAATTGTACTGATAGTTACATTAGTAACATTGTCAACACTCCTTAAATGTTGGCCTCAAAGCAGTTTATAATCAGTGCCAGGAGAAAGCTACAAACAGTCTATGCAAGGAACAACTAGAAGAGAAAAACAATTCCGTGGGAAAATATGGAATTGAAAGAGTTGCTCCCAACCTGGCCTTAGAAGGAAAAGTGTAGCTCATCCAAATCATGAATAAGAATTTGGGGGAGGGGATGAGGGACGAGAAAAGAGAAAGTCCACAGGGACTACCAGGAACCATGAGGGGCAGAGTGGCAGGTGGACAGCCAAGTGAAGGTTTTAAGTGGTAGGCTAGTGATAAGCCTTAAAACCTATCCCAGAAATCCACAGACAAGCCCTTCGATCTTTCCTGACAAGTCTTCAATAACCACTGCTGGCATGATGTTTGGCTAATGAATTTTGACAGCTGCCATGTATGCGAGTAGCAAAGAAATTACATTTGCAACACCAAAAACAGGCATCACTGACCAAAAAGCAGTCCAGCCTCTAGGTGACAGGTGAACCACTTAATAACTAGACAACAGATAAAAGAAGGAAGAAAGGCATCACCTTAGTCCAGGCCTGAGAGCTGATGAAATTCTAGGCTGTATCTACACTCCACAGCCTCACTTTTGTCACCTTTTGGTGCCTTCTCCAGCTCCTATTGTTGGTCCCACTGGTGCCCCTCAGCAGCAGGCCTGGCCCTGGCCTTGTTTGCAAGCCAGTTCTGTCAGACACAGTGTGCTTAGCAGCAGCAGTGGCAGCAGGATCTGATGGGGCTTAGAGTCAAGTCAAAGCCCTACCATCAGATGTGGAATGTCAGCCCAGCCCTTGAGATTCTATGTGGATGCCGGGCTTAAAGTGTCGGGTACATCCTGGATAGCCTCTTGTGAGGTATCCTCACCTGCCCCCACCTGTCTCACCTTCTGAGTCCACAGCTTCTGTGCAGTTCCCCTTTCCAGTCAGTCAGTTCCCCTCTAAAATGGTGGTGCTACCCTGATCTCTGTTTGGACTCTGGGTTTGAAGCCCCACCAACTCTGGGCACTGTCCTCCCACCTGGTAAGTGGGGACAATCATATATGGACAGATACCACATACTCATGACTGCATAGCTCCTAACTCTTCTGCTGTCCTCTGGATAAAGGTGGCAAAAGAACTCGAGAGGACCTGTTTATACAACTAAAGAGACCTTCTCTGTTATAAACTATTCAATCGAACTTGGTCTATGGGTGAGGATTAAACAAGAGTTGTGGAAATCATTTACCCATTATTACATGATATAGCAAGAATATCTGATTCTCTAACATGCTCAGGAGGAGAATTCATTCCAAGTAGAGCTAAAAATCAGGATGCTTCTCAGTCTCTTATTTCCTATTCTAGCTGAGATCTTTATTCAGCAGCTCCTGCCAGGGGATTAAATCAGGATCGATGACTGTCCACCATGGCAGTACATTAGAATCCTCTGGGAACTTCTGAAACCGGTATACTCAGACCAATTACAATAGACTCTGTTGGGGTAGGTGGATAGGGCCCCAAGGCTCAGTAGCTGAATAAGCTCCCCAGGTGATTTAAGTGCAGCCAAGACTAAAAACACCTGTCTGAGGTAGAGCAGACAGCAACCTCTGGAAGTGGCATCCTGTTCCATCACCCAATACCCCTGACCAGAGACTGTAAACCTGTCCTCCTGTAACTTGGGGGAGTGGTGGAGTGAACCCCTACCCACATAATTAATAATAATAGACAATAATGCTCTTAAGAAAAGCAATCAAATGAGTACCACTGTGTTCAAGGAGGTGAGCAAAGTCTCTGGTAGCAAAGAATGTACTAGGTCCTAGGGCTCTGAAGGGCAGACTCAGGCAGTGAAAAGGGGGAGAGTCATAGGGAGGCAACACAAACTTTGCTTGTTTCATACGGAGCCAAACGTTTCTAGAGAAGGCAACCGAGTTTTCAGAGAATCAGCTCAGTATTGGAGGAAGCTCCTCACTGGGGGTCCATGATCCTAGCTTGTCAATAATTGTCATCTTGTGTATTTCTTAAAAAGCATATCTATTGACATAGAACACATTCACAGAAAATACACAAATCACAAGTGCTTTGTGTACTCTAGGCGTGCTATATCCCAACATCACCATTCAACATATTAGATGTCAATTGATTATCACAAACTGAGAACACCCATATAACCACAATGCAGATCAAGAAACAGAACATTGGCCAAGTCACTTTTAATATATTCTGAGCATTGCTTTTGTGCTGAGGAGCTGTGAGAGGCTGCACATGCAAAGATAATGATGCAGAAGCTTTCAGCCCTAGAAGAATTCACAGCCTATGGGGGAGACCAATATACAACCATTTAGCCACACAATTTTACAATAAATTCCCTTCAGAAAATAAATAATGTACAGTGGGTTAAAAAAATAAAAGTTTTATTTGAAGAATTGCCATAAGAGAATTGTCCACGTTTAGGTTTATTCTATACAGTGTCAGAATTGTGCTTAGGGAAGCTCCTCTGAGTGTAGTAGTTGGGGTCATGGTTTAGAAGATGACTTTGGAGCAAACTGATAAATAGTTTTACATGACAAATGAACAGGAATTGGAGGAACTTGGGAAGAAGAAAGAAGGGGAGATGGAAAGAAAAAGGGGATACAGCAAAGAAATAAGGCAGAAGGTTGGTGCTACAGGAAAGTGGCCAGTAATAAATTTTCAGTGACTGAGTAACTGAAGGACATGTAAGAACAGGGATAGCTAATATCCCAATTAGAATTATTAATGTTGCTATAAATCAGTTTGTCTCCTCCCCAATCCTCCCATAAAACCTGCTACATTTTTAAATGCTTTCTGTAAGTAGTTTGGGGGAAAACAAGGAGAAAGTGCCAATTTCTCCAACCAGATAAGCACAGAGCAGAGGGAATGGAGCAGTCATGGGAAATGAGATTGAAGGAGAGACAGGCACTAATCCAAAGTACCCATAAGATGGGAAGCCCCAGGGAATCACACAAATTTTGGGGGAGACATAAAATTTCCTACCCGATGTTCAATGTGGGGCTAAGACAATTTTACTCACACCTCAAAACTCAGAGTGATAACAGCTGACGACTGCATGAATATGGTATATTGTCATTGGATTATGTATTTGCCCTCCCCTGCAGTCCCGAATATGTCTGAAATGCATGCCATGCACTGTAACTACCATCAGTTTCAAATACACAAAATGCTATATATACATCTATTTCAAGGCATGCTTGTGATGTAAATGGGCACTGAAATTTCCTAGATCACCTCAGCCTGTGGTTCATAATTAGCCATTCACCCCATTCTACACAAACATGGAGGTTTATGCTTGTTCCCTGTGAGGATCCCTGGTTTTCTGCCATCCGAGAATGCCTCTGCATGGGCAGATGTGGGAGCGTTGTGAGGCCCACACTGGTCATATCATCTACGTGAATTCCTCACAACCTCCCCTCACACCACAGCATGCTCTAATTTTGAAAGGTGAACAGAAATCCCACTCAACTCTGCTGAACATGTTCTTTCCAGTGCACTGAGGTTTCTGGGTGTTTATGATCTGCATCCACTGTGTTACCACGACATATAGGCTGCAGAGCTCTCCATCAGAAACATGCATTTTAAAATGGCAAAGGCATATGTGAAGGAAGAAAATGTTTAAGAAGGGCAGCGGGTTTTTTTTTGCTTGTTTGAGAGAGAGGTCATGATCTGAAACTCAGCTGACTGAAACATGCTACAGTCTGGCAAAGAAAAAAAAATAGCAAAACAGAAAATAGAATAATAAGAAAAAAGAGCTGTTAGAATCACCTACTCTATATAGTGCCACAACTGAGACTAATGGAAAGCAGATTTAGGCTCAATTTGACTAAGATTATTGTAATGGCTGCATCTGACTGTAGTGAAAAGGCTTTCTTTATGGGGTGGCGGAAGCTGGAAACTCAAGAAAAGAGTCTTAACTGCCAGTTGTCAGGTACTCGCCAGGGAGGGATTGAGCA
Source organism: Papio anubis (assembly GCF_008728515.1). NCBI lineage: Eukaryota > Metazoa > Chordata > Mammalia > Primates > Cercopithecidae > Papio > Papio anubis. Next base: position 84,707,751 of record NC_044989.1, read on the forward strand.
GTACCAGATGCAAATCAGAGATACATGGGAGTCTCTCAAACACAGCATGAAGCATCTCCAGCTTCCTCCACACAGGACTCCAATCCAAGTCAACAGGATGGGCCCCAGGCACTGAATCACACCGGATAAATCAAGGTGTTCTGTAGCTGTTTTAATAGAGAAAACTAAATGGACTATGAACTGATTGTCCACAAAGTGAACTGTCAAGAAAACTATGAGACACACAGTTGACTAGATTCTAGAGCTCTATAAGCAGCTGTTCAATTAATTCTTCGTTTCCTTAGCGGAAGCAGGCACAAGATAGAGGTTAGAATGTTGTTTGTCGTACCAAGAAGTGACTAGGAGGAGGGTGGTGGGCAAATTTCTAAAAATGACCTCCCCAAAATTCCTGTTCCCCGATTATTCCATCAAACAGTAACCTAGGCACTGCTGTAAACAGATTTTGCAGTTGTAATTAAATTCCCAATCCAGTTGACACTAAAATTTTAACATTTTTCTGGATACAGCTAGCCTAATCACATTAGCCTTTAAAAGAATAAAGTTTTCTTCAGCTGCTGAGAGAAGAGAAAGACGTAAAGGGGAGTCAGAGAGATCTGAAACATGAGAAGGACTCGATGCACTATTACCACTTTGAGGATGGAAGGAGCCACATGAGAAGGAATGTGCACAAGACCCAAAGAGCCAAAGGCAACCCCAGATGACAGCTAGCAAGGAAACAGGGGCTTCAGGCCTACAATTGGAAGGGTCTGACTCTCAACAACCCGAGGCAGCTTGGACGGGGACTTTTCACAGGTCCTCCAGATAAAATCCCAGCCCAGCCAACAACTTGACTTTGATCCCCCATGAGACCTTAAGTAAAGAACCCAGCCAAGCCCAGCAGGACTTCTGACCTACAGAATGGTGGAATAACAAGTGGATGTTGTTTTAAACCACTAAGTTGGAGTCATCTGTGACAAGGCAATAGGAAAGTAATTCAAGGAGCCACTGTTCCCCATCAGAGAAGAGCATGATGGTTCTCCTAGTACGGGCCCTACATGAGCATTCCTAATATCCCTGATGAAATGTTCACCCTGCTCAATATTGCAAGGTGAGTGAGTTCGTCTTCTGTGCCTGAAGATTCCAAATTCTGCACCCCCACCCCCTGACACTTGCCCAGTTTTGGTGTCTCTCATGTGATTCTATTTATTTCCCTTAATCAGAGTTTCAGACAGAGTAAGGTGTAAATAACTTAGCAAAACCCTGCCAAGGAATTTGTACTTTAACTGAGATGAAAGTTAAGCTAGAGAGTTGGAGTTTAAGAGGGGAGAGGAGTCATCGTTTTCCTAGAACCCTTGGAAACACAAAACATTGGGAGGCCTTGATTACATGAGTGACACAGGCAATAACTATATCTCCATGCAAATGATATGTGAAGAAATAAGGCTTAACCTGGCAGTCAATAATAGAGTGACAATAAAAATCTAGGCAGGCCATATTCCAATGTCACCCTTCAACATCTTAGATGTCAAATTTGTCACATGCTAACTTTAAATGTTTTTAAGTTAAATACACAGAAAGAGCCAAACTAGAGGAGGTAATAAGCCAGGGGAGAAATAGCCTCTTAATTAGATTCCTTTCATTCAATAGACATACCCTATTTTACCCTATTAACTTTACTGATTTTACTTTTAGAAAAGAAACAAAGACCCCCAAATATCTAAAATACTTTTGACTTGATTAAAAAGAAATGATCAAACTGCAGAGAAAAACATATCCAAAAAGAAGATTGATAGTGTTTTCCTTAGTCTACATGAAATCCATTAGCATTAACTTGAGGAAAGGTTCCAAAAAGGAGACACTTTCTGAAACCTTCGTGATGTCCACTGGATTGTGTTTGCCAGTACTCCAGATGAGTGCACATTATCAGCTGTCTCACCTTGAAAGAAAAGTCCCCAGATGTTTGTATACTTTAAGGAAGAAAAAGAATGTGGTATGATACCTATTTATTCATTAATTTACTCATTCATTCAATACATACATGCTAAGCAGCCCTGGATGCCTTCCATCAGTCATCTGTGAGGCATCTTTGTTAGATGAGGAAATAAATTTAGAACCAGTCGTGACCCACAACTTTTAGATTTTACAACCAATTGGCCATTGGACTTTACAACCCAAAGTGGAAGTCTTGTGAAGATCACAGGTTTTGTCATCAGAATGACCTGTGTTCAAGCTGTGACACATCCTAGTGAGCTGGGACAAGTAACTTGAACACTCTTAAGATTCCACATTTATAAAATGGGGCAATAATACTAAGCAGCACATAGAATTCCTGTGCAGATAAATGAGATAATGCATATAATATACTCAGCATAGTGCCAGGTATATATTAATGGCTCGGGCAACATTAACTATTGGGAATATAATAATTATTTTAGTCATGAGAAATGGAGTTCCTCTGGCTGCTGTGGATCTGAATGAGGTTTGGTAGCAGCACCTACTGGCATCAGCACAGCTCTCCTGAACTGAAGTACGTCTTCAACCAAGTATTTTCCCACATTTTTACAAAGTTCTAGCCACTTTCATCAAATGCAAGGATAACATTGGGCAGAAAAGGAAATTAATTTTTTATAATCCAGTTTCAAACAGATCTCAACACGCTAGTGTGATGAACCGAATCTTATATGATGTCATTTCTCTGAAGATAAATGTAAATCCTACACTTGAATCTAAATAGCCAATTGCACAAAGAAGCTGGAGTATGAATATGACTGAGCAGAAATTTTAGGGGGCAAAGAGCTCATTGTGGAATATGTCTGTCACCTTCAATGGCACCAATGGAAACATGATATTGAAAATTGGGAAATAATTTTTCTGTTTTATTTTTAGCTAACATTTATTTGACCACATGTGATGTAGAGTTGTCTCTTGGTATCTGTAGGAGGTTGGTTCTAGGACCCTTATAGATACCAAAATCCAAGGATGCTCAATCCTCTTATATAAAAGGACATAGTATTTGTATATAACATATGCACATGTTCCCGTATGCTTTAAATCATTGCTAGATTACTTATAATGCATAATACAATGTAAGTGCTATGTAAATATTTGTTATAATATATTGTTTTTATTCCTGAATTATTCTTATTGGTTTTTTCCTGAATATTTTGGATGCACAATTAGTTGAATCCAAGGATGTGAAATCCTTAGATACAAAAGGCCCACTGTATTGTATCAAAATTTGAACATCACACTTCAAGAAGAAAATCAACAAGTTGGAACACATTCAGAAAAAGACATTTAGGGCTGAAGGAACATCAGGTTATACACTTACAGGAAGAATCCGTAGAGGAGAGAGAATGTGAACTGGATTTGTGAGATTGGATAGAAAAACTGGAAAAATGCCTTGGGATCAGGGTGAATAAAGTGTGCTTGCAGACTGTAAGTCTAGTTGGAGTGGATATTTAAAAAGTAATTATATAGATAATACATATTCTTTTCTGTGGATATGCAATTGGTTATGCCTCTAACACTTTCTGTCCCATCTCTAGACCCACTGAGATCACAAAATAACTAACAATTCATGAACCAACATGTGTGGCAACTCACTGAGTGATGAAAAGATAAGAAGGGAATCATTGCTCTGGGAAAGAAAGAATCTTTGTGTCATGCAATCCTACCTAAGTTGTTTCATGAAGCAGAACCACCTTCCCTCAGATGGGGTAGTAATGAAAGGAACATTCATAGGTAATCCTAGATCTGCCTCTTTCCCACCAGGTTTCTTCCTAATCACACGAGATGATTGATTGAAGGTTTTGTAGGGCCTCTGTATTAGTCCATTCTCATGCTATTATGAATAAATACCCAAGACTGGATAATTTATAAAGGAAAGAGGTTTAATTGACTCAGTTCTGCATGGCTGGGGAGACCTCAGGAAACTTACAATCATGGCCAAAGGGGAAGCAAACATGTCCTTCTTCACATAGTGGCAGCAAGGAGAAGTGCCGAGCAAAAGGGCGAAAAGCCCCTTATAAAACCATCAGATCCCGTGAAAACTCACTATCACAAGAACAGCATGAGGGTAACCAACCCCATGATTAAATTACCTCTGACCTGGTCCCTCCCATGACATGTGGGGATTCTGGGAACTACAATTTAAGATGAGATTTGGGTGGGGACACAATCAGGATCTGCAATGCTTTTCTAAGCTCCCTTTATCCTTTTATATTTTCTTCCCTCAACCAGACCACCACCACCTCCAACAGAAAAAAGCACAGACTGTGCTGCATGCACTTTCTTTGGGCAGGACATACCCTTCCTTCCTAGGACATACCCTTCCTTCCTGGACCTCTCCTGGCTTCTGTCCCTTTGTCAGAAGTGGCTTGTCCTGATAAAATACTTACAATGAAGTGAATGTTATAAACTAATCCATGACTAAGGTGTTCATAGCCAAATAATTGCTTGATGTATTTTGCAACTTATTTTCATCTAAGTTGGAAGGGTCTTTTATCCAAAACCCAGGGTTGGGAAGCACTGCTCCATCCCCCTATTGAAATGCATCCATGAGTTTGGACACTGGTTCTTTTGGCCCTTCTATCTCTGGGCTCATGAAAGGAAAAGCCTTCCAGCCTTTGTCCAAATCCTCACAAGAAACAGGGCTCTCACACAGCTTTGACTTTAGACAAATATAAAGTAGTCAGAAACATAGCCGAAGCTATAAACTCTGGGCTTAAATTTGTCAGGAAATGTTTATTTGTTTTCATCAGGCCGTACCAAGAAGAAAAGAAAGATCACATGACCAAACAGATAAAGAAAAATGTCAAACAAAAGAGCCAAAGGGTACTAAAAACGGAGGCTGAGATTTTTGCAAAGCTCATAAGCTCACCTTATGGAGCAAAGCCTATCAAAACAGATGACACCCACATAAACCCCAACATAAAGGAGCAGAAAACTAAGATTAAGCCAAGACTATGAACGGGCACTTAGGGACCCCTGGGTCTCATGAAAGGCAGAAGTCAGGCTGGTTTCCCCAGCTGCCTACCAGAAAGAGTCGTATTTTGGCTAAGTTCAAAAAGTCAGTCCAGACTTTTCTCCTCTCTCCCAGTAAGAAAGACTCTGCAGCGAACATTAAATATTTACCCCAAGCCCTGCCTTGCTTATTTTTTGAGAGTTACTTTGTAAATAAAACAACTCTAGTATCAAAAACTTCGAAGTATTAGGAGGATGCTAATTCATGAGATACTCATATAGGGCGCTGAAGCCTTCTTCCAGCAACCCCTGGGGGTATCCTACAATTACTGGGAGGGATTAGAGGACAGTCCTGTACACTTCTGCCTCATTCTTGGTATAACAATAACAAAATACAGATATCATTTCCAACAACAATAATACAATAACAAAAACTGGAAAAAATACCCCGTCCAGCCACAATACAACTCTACTACCAAAAAAAAAAAAAAAAAATGTGGCCAATGCTTAATAAGTGCCCAATATCGTTTTACTCCTGTTAAATGTAAGATCTTATTTAAACTCCACAAGAATTCCATTTTGCAGGTGACAAAATTGAGGCACAGAAAGGGAAATATGACTAATAAATGAAGAAACCAGTGCTGTTCTTAGCCGTGGAACTCTACTGGCTCCCTAAGAGCCACACAAGTTGAGCCCAGTACAAACCCCTTCTTGTAGCCTTTCTCTAAACCATACTTCCTCCTCTCCAATATTCCATGTTCCCCTAATGTCCCATTTCTCCCCCAGTATTTCAGGACATTTCCTTGAGCCCTCCTGCCATTTATTTGCCCTAAGTGACATCGGGTTTTCCTGCAATGCTTGACATTATTTTCAGATACATCGGGAAAGTGTCTGTAAATCATCTGACTTCTATCCACCCAGTCCCTAATCTGCCTTGCTGGTGGTGACCCTTTCCTGCCACCACAAGCCACATCCCACACCTTCCTCTCACTCACTACTCCAACTGGTAGCCTGCCTTCTTCATGACAAATGTGTTTCTGTTCACCATGCCTATTCCTGCACACCAATTTTACTTACTACCTACAGCCTATTATCCCCCTGCTATTTATACCACCAACAGCCACGTCAATACGGCCTGCATTAGCCAGGGTGCTGTCTTTTAACCTATTGTTATGCCTCTTTATCAAGCCGCAGTCCTTCTTACAACCTCATCTTACCTCAATGTAATCGCAGTCTATGTTTATTCGACCCTAACATTGCTCAGTTAACTAAAATTTCCACCTAATGTATTTTTAATTGAGATATGGTGCCACCATCTTATTTATGGTGAATAAATATTTGTAAAAGATAACACATTATGTTAGTGCAGTTATGGTGAAAGAGTGCTTTTACATACTGCTGGTTAGGATTTAAAAAATGATATAGCCTTCTGGATTGTACGTGTAAGTCAAGTCCTAGTAAAATCACTGCTATGTAAATTTGTGTCTGTAAATCATTTCCCATTAAAATTTATACCATTTTACTTGATAATTTGATTTTCATGATTCCATACTAAGCAAATAATCAGACAATCCCCTGCAGGGCTGACCCTTCCCCTCTATACCCACCCAAATCTACACATTTATTAAGGCCCAGATTTTCTCCACCTCTGAGAAACTTTAAGGTCAGAATGAGCTCTCTCTCCTCTGAATTTCTAATATTCTTAGTGTCTTTGCATCTTATGCCTGGCATTACTGGTAATTAATTTATTCAAATTTAACAAGCTTTGATGATACCCGCAATGAACTAGGAGTTACGTTAACACTGGAGAGACAAAGGAAATGAGACATAACCTGCCATCTTGACAGGTCATCTCCTATCCTTTCTCCTTCACTGAGCTGGAGTCCCCTTGAAAGTAAGGACCAAAGCTTATTTATTTTTACATCTGAAGTACCTCACACAAAACATAGACAAAATACAGCAGATACTGAGCTAATTACTAAACATTTTGGTGAGATTCATTTAACGACGCAAGGCTGGGCACACTGGCTCTCACGCCTGTAATCCCAACACTTTGGGAGGCCAAGGTGGGTGGATCATTTGAGATCAGGAGCTTGAGACCTTACCAACATGGTGAAACCTGATCTCTACTAAAAATACAAAAATTAGCCAGGTGTGGTGGCATAAGCCTGTAATCTCAGCTGCTTGGGAGGCTGAGGCAGGAGGGTCACTTGAACCTGGGAGGCAGAGGTTGCAGTGAGCCAAGATCACGCCACTGGACTCCAGCCTTGGCGACAGAGCCCGACTCTGTCTCAAAAAAACAAACAACAACAAAAAAGTCATTTAATGATACAATGTGGTGTTATCAGTTTCAAAATCCTTAATCCAAAAGATTTCTTATGGCAGGCTAACATCAACTGAGACTGTCTCAGTTTGACCTTGAGTGATGGATAATTTGGGATGAACTTAATTTCCAGGGTGAATATTAATTAGCCCATACTTCCTCTTATCTCTAAAACAAGAACAAAGTACCCCTCAACACATTTTTTGGCTAGGAAAAAATGTTCCAAGAACATATTTATGTATTTTTGGAAAATACATTTCTATGCATTAAACTCCAAATAATGAAATAGAAATACTTATTAAGGGCCTGTGGCAATGTTATCCATATTTTATAGATGAGGTTACTGAGCCTCCGAGAGGTCAACAGATGCTAAAACTGTTAAGTAGTGAATCACCAGTTTATTTCAGGCCTCCTCCACATGCACTGTTCTATTTCCCTAATAAACATATATAAGTGTTTTAGAAATAGATGTTCCTAGGGGGTAATTCTGTGTACCTCAAAATTAAAGTCACTCGGTGAGAAACAGAAAGACGTCTTGTTAGTGGATTCTGCCCATGTTCACCCCTCCTTCATCATTTACATCACATTTACTTTTTCTAACACACTTTTTGCCTGTATTTTCTTACTTAGGTCACTGTGTTCACTTTGACTTTGAAAAATGCCTAAAAGTGGTGAGGATAAGCCATGAACCAGGTCCATGAATGGAACATAGGCCTTCCAAGGTACAGGGACTCTTTAAGGATCCCAAGAGAAAATTGGGTCCCAGTAGGAAACAAGGGTCACACTCAGATTAGAATAATTCAAGGATAATCTAATAAAGAGATTCTTTTCAAATTATGTGTTTCCTTAGTACATCAGATTTTCTTGTTTTGGTAAATAGCTGTTACTGCCCTTAGACTTGAAGGGACAAGGAGAAGGAGAAGATGCAGGAAGAAAAGGAGGTTCTCCATAAGAAGGGCAGCAGAACCAGCCCAAAATGACTTCAAGGAGATGGAGTCTGGGAGTCGACATGCTGACCTCACTCTCTTTCAGCCCTCTGATTCTCTGCCAGGGATTCCCCATGGGTCAAAGCCAATGGGATGCCTCCTCCTGAGGCCACAGGAGCCTGCTGATAGAATTCAGAGAGGACATCCTCCCCAGGCAGAGAACAGCATAGAAAAATGAAGAATGGATCAGTTGGAGCAAGTCCAAAGTATCTGGCACAGGTAGTGAGAGTCAGTCCAAAGATTGGCCAAATATGACATCTTTCACGTAGAAAATAGAACTACCAAATAGTCAAAGGTTGGTACTATGAAGGAATAGTCTACTCAAAATGAGAAGTGTCTAACATATACAGAATGCCCTAGAAAATCTATATGCATTTTGTTAGTAGGATATTAGCATGCATACTAACACAAAGGCTAAAATGATATTTACCAGTATTTACATTGATTTCTTCATAATTAAAAAAAGTAAAATATGCTCAACATCATGAAGAAGGCATTGTCAACAATGGTATCTACAAGCGCAGCATTTATTTTGTATTATTAAGATCTTGAAAGAGCTTGTATTTTGTTGGAGGACTTTGTAGTGTGTGTATAGATGCAGGGCCACAAAGTGTGATGAGTACAGCACACCAGACCTTGGAGGTGGAAAACTAGCTGTCACATCATGAACTTCAGAATCCTCACCAATGAAATAATATCTCCTCTACTCACCTAGAGAGTATCGTTATAATGGACACAAGAAAGTCCCTAATAAATCATAAAATGTTGCACACCATATGCCTTCATATATATATATATGCATGTCAGAGCTTCCTAGTCAACTGAAAGCTTCTTTGGAATAGATGGTGCTCATTTTCCAGAGAATCTACCACACAGCCCGGCATATAGTAGATGCTGAGTCAATTTCTTCATGATACATAGATACAAGTCAGCAGTTTCTCAGTATTTAATGAGATTCAGTCAAGCCATCCTCCTTAAGAGTGATTTTAGATGAAGAAACAAGACACAGAGTTGGGGAATTTCCACAAAATATGATTGTTATTGGTGTGTGCCAAAGCATGTTACAAAGCAAGTGCTTTGTGGAAAGTTCGTCAGAAAGGAAGAGTCAGAGGAGGGGCAAGTGTGTGGACCAGGAAAGAGAATATATATGTCCAGGTCCCAAGAGGAAGTAGCACTCACCCTTGCCAGCCCAGGCACTTCTAGCAGAAGCACAGGTACAAGTACAGGTCTGCCCTAAGCCCAGCCTCCCTCCGGAGAGCTTTTCTCCCCAACCAGCCATGCCCTTGCAAGATTTCCTGACATTATCCCTCGCAGCCAGGGCTCTTTTGTTGCTGGCTGTTAAAAAGTGAAACCTTTTATGGTGTATGTAAGCCAGAGGTGACACAATTAAATGAAACTATTTGTCATATAAAATTTACATCAGCAGGAATTAAATGTCAAATAACTTAGGATTGACAGCCTCCACTGAGTCATAAAGACTCTAAATTAGTCTTGTGAAGGGTATTCTCATACAGTCCCTAATAAACTCCACTCCACCTAAGACTGACTTTCCAAAGTACTCAAAGAAGAATGTCAATGGTGAGATTGCCTTATTCCTCACAAAAAGTTGAATGGAGATTAAAAAGTCTTCTTTTACTGACTATGCAGCTTTCTCAATGTAGGAAAAAACAGGGCAGAGAATACGACACACAGGGAAGTGTACCCCTAAGGAGCTTTGTATCCTCTCCTTGACCAGATACAGCTGTGTGACTTTGGGCCAATCACACCACTTCTCTGATTTACAGGTAATGCCATCCTCTCCTCTTAACTGCTACATTAAACTACTTTTTTCCTAATTACTAGAATTTATTTTTAGAACAATTTTAAGTTTATGAAAAAAATAGGCAGTACAGAGTTCTTTTATACCCGCCTGCTCCTCCATTCTCCTAGTTTCTCCTAGGATTAACATCTTGCATTAGTGCGGCCCATCTGTCACAAATGAGGAACCACATTGATACATTATTAAAGTCCATAGTATTCTATTAGTGCTCACTCCATGTTTCTAGTCCTATGGGTTTTGACAAATGTTTAACGTCATATATCTGCCATTAAATGTCATACACAATAGTTTCACTGTTCTAAAAAATCTGCTTGTGCAAATCCCATTCATTCATCTATTCAACATAATACTAAGTACTGGAGGCACAAAGATAAATAGGACACTGCGCATACCTAGTAGGCACTGGGAAATGTGCACATTGATGGAGTCATGGATTATGATGATCATCATAGCAGAGATCCGCAAAGCATGAATATAAACAGCTAGCATGCATTAAGTATTAAACAGTACAAGCCAGAGTTAGATATTTTATATAATTGTATGTGATTACACCCTCCCAGCCACCTATGTGGCAGATGCTATTATCATACCTTTCACATATGAGGGCCTGAGAGAGGTCCAGTGCCTCCTCTATTGGGAACACACACGAATTCCAGAAAAGACAGGATTGAGTCAAGTTTCTAAAACAATTGGGTTCCCTGAGTGCCTAGTAGGGAAAGGGGCATGTAGAACAGGAGGGACATGGTCACAGTGAAGTCACAGTGCATACATGTGCTCAGATGCCTGAGTGAATCAATGTGTTTGTTTAAACAGGGCAAATAGGAGGTTGCAAGAGATCATGCTGAAGAGAACAAAAGCCAATTCCTGCAAAGTCTTATGTGTGCTGCTCAAGAGTTAGTTCTTTATTCTATAGACAGGGAGTGCAAGGGAGGTTTAAGATGATTTAGTTAGCATTTTGGAAAGGTTACTCTAGAGAAGGATTTAGAACAGTTTGGAAAGCTGAAGGAAAACTATGAGACTCAGCTGAGTGGATGACACTTGGTGAACACATACTATGTCCCCACATTGTGCGGAGGGCTTTGTATGAAGTGCCTCACTTTTTCATCTCCTCATTTGAGGTCAAGCAGGAGATGATGGGAATCTATATCAGTGGGCATGGGGATGATGAGATATAGTTTAGATGTTAAGCAGACCAAAGGGGTAAGGCTTGGAGACCATTTAGATGTTTGGTCAGAAAAAATGACAGAAAAATGTTTGTTCTAAGATTTCTGACTTGAGTAGGGAGGTTGCAGATGATCCCATGTATTGAGAATAGTAACAAAGGAAAATTATCAGGTGTATAGCAAAAATCAGAGCATTCAGATTTAGTTGTGTTGCAGTTGACTTGCCTGTTGATTACCCAGGTGGTTGAATGCTCAAGTCTATTGCATGGCAGAGATGACAAGGTTAAACACACACACACACTTAGAAATGATCAGCACATAGGAGCTGCATCAAGCTAACCTGGGAGAAGATAAAATCTGTCCGGGGAAAGCATGTAGAATGAGAAGAGAAGTGGGCTAAAAGATAAGTCCTGCCAAGGACAGAACTCACAAGGGAAAGTCATGAGGGATTTCTGGGGCATGAGAAGGAACCACAAAAGGTGATAATTAGAGAGGAATAATTAGAGAGATAAGAGGAGGAACAGAAGGGGAAGAGGATCATAGAAATTTAGAAATTAAGAAAGGAGAAAACTTCACAAATAAAAGAGTGGTTGACGGTGTCAAATGCCTCAGGGAGGTCAAATATGATAAGGGCTGAAAGGAGTCAATTAGATTTGGCATTAGGAGGTTACTAATGATCCCGATGGAACAGCTTCGCTTGAGTGGTAAGTACAGAAGCCAGATGGTCGAGTGATGAAGAGTGAGTGAACGATGTGGAAGTACAGACAGCATGTGTAGATTATGCCTTCAAGGAATTAGACTGTGAAGGAGAGAAGAAGACTGAAAACGACACTAAGATAGACAGAGAGTTTCTTTTTTAAGATGGGACATTTGGGTCTGTTTATCAACCATAGGAAAGCAGCCAATAGAAAAGCAGGAGGATTGAAAACCATAAAGAAAGGAAAAATTTGATAGAGCAAGGTCTTGAGTGAAGGGGTGAATGAGACTAGAAAGGGCATAATTCTTCTTTGAAAATTGAGGAAAGGTAGAAATCTAAGCTCTGCTTATATGAGGAGTGAATCAGATCTATGAGGTTCATCTGTAGGATGCAGGTGGGGGGCACAGAGCTGCTGGGAGTCTCTTTACAGGACCTTCCAACCTCAGAGAAAGAGCTCTTCCTAAACAAAATGGAAGGGTAGAAAAGAAAGTTGACAGGTAGGAAGGAATATTGGGTGTACAATGCACTGTGTGTCATTTGAATTGTATCTAGTGTAGACCACAAGAGTGTATGCCTAAGTTTTAGGATAAAAAAACTAGAAATAGAAGGTGGAACTAAAAGTAAGGCACAGCTCTGCTGAAGTCTTGTGAGACACAAAAAACTCAGACCTGGGGCAGCTTTAGTGTTGCCAACGGGTTCAGTGCAAAGGACTTAGCCAGACGTAGTGACCTCAATCCTGGGCATGAGTCTCTATAATAACCATAGAATGTGTTGGGGATGCCACATCCTGAGACAGTGAGAGACTGGTTGGAACATCTCAGGCTCCATTCTAGTCTCTCCTAGAAACAAGATGTCCTTCAGTGCTTTAGCTCAGTGGTCCTCTTGTTCTCAGGATATAAAGCCCAATGTGGGCTGCTTTCCTGCATCTCTCAGATGTGGTGCAATTCGGATATGTACAGTGGAGACTCCATCCACTCCAGGCAGCTTTCCTGAGCCTTTGGGGATCAGCTTGTGATAAATCCCAGGCTTTTGCCTATATTCTGCCTTGCTGCCTCTCTGTATGTTATAAATCCAACTTATGTAACATGGTGTGTGTCCAGTGGGTGCTCTGTCTCATTGGATTAAGAAAAGTTGATAACCTTTGCACAGTGAGCCAGTTTCACACTCCTCTCTTTCTCCTCCAATATTTGAGGAGTTGGGATTTTATGCCATGACCCCCTGTTGTATCAGTCTAACCACAGCCAGAAAAATAAGGATAAGCCCTTAGAAGTCATCATATGGAGAGAACTCCTGCCCAGGGTGTTGGGCATGAACTCTAAGATTCCTCCCATCTCTGATTGCCTGCCTGCCATTCCCCATCAACTAAGTATAAAATCCCTGAACTCGCGAAACACATTCTGTTCCATTACCTACAAGCCTCATTCAGTGTACACAGGGAATGCTCAGTAAATTTATATTTCTGGGGTGATCAAAACTTTTTAGAATCTCCTTGGCTTGCAGAGACTAAAGCCAGCTCACAATCGGAGGGAATCTGCACACCACATAAATTTTCAACCGAAGAATGTTCCCTCCAGCTCCCGCATCCGCCTCAGCCTGCAAAGCCTTGAATTCATCAGGAGATTGAGCTGATGCTGTCCCTGTGACTTGCGTAAAAAAGCACATCACTAATGCCACAAAGGCACTCCCCTTCCCTCCTAGACTGTACAGCATTTTGTAACAATAAATATTGCCAAAAGAACAAAAATCTCATTGACACATCCATAGCTGAGAAGGCTTTAATTTGTGTCTGTTGATGCTGGCCCCCGACTCCCTTGTCATTAATTACACATCAATGACACATTTGCCTGTATAATGGAGAGAGTGAGGGAAGGGGAAGGGGAGGCTGCATCTTAACAACTTTGGCATGCCTTGGCTCTGGGGGCCCTGGGAGCCTGTTCAGGGGCAATTATAAATACAAACACTGCAACAGGCTTGCCTAGACTAACAGAGAAAATAAGATCTCTTCTCCAAATGAAGGAAATTGCTGATGTTGTGTATTCAGCATGCTTACATGGAGGGTAAGGGGAATAAACAGCTGTCTGACGATGTAAGAAGTTGCATTATTAATATCATCATGATGATTTACATGTCTTCTGTGCCTCAAAGTTTATAGGTATTTTTAATCAAATACTTTATTCGATCCTCTCTATTATGGCAGGAAATATTTTTTGTCTTACACACAGTGCCTAAGTTAGTGTCATGCACATTGCAAACATTCTATAAATATTTAGTGAATGAATACATAAATGGACTAATACAAGAATGTTAAAGTAAGACCTCCCTTAACACTGTGTTCATATTTCAGGTGAACAAACTAAAGTGCAGAACATTTTAGGAACTTGCTCAGATTCCTGGGATTGATAGGAGGCAGTGTCAGGACTCAGTCCCAGGTTTTATTCTTCCTGGGCCCTGGTACTCTCCCTTACTTTCTCTTGCGAGGTCCTTTTGCATGGCTGTGACCATTAAAAATCTACCTGTGACAGAACCCACAAAATATGTACACCTATTATGTAAAAAATAAATACCTGTTACAAAACTCCTTCAGTGACTATCTCCCCATCCTGTCAGTGGTGCATTCTCTAGAAGGAGGCATACACAGCACTGAGCTCTGCTGACTACCACAAAGAGGAGGGTTTGGGACAGACACCAGTCTCAGCAAATGAAGAAGTGATTTCCTGCTGGCCATGGCTTATGGGGCCCTGGCTCTTTAGAAGGACTACTTGCAAGGCAGTGTTCTCTCCTGAGGCTTCGAGTGGGAGCAATGGGGATCCCACAGACTGAGTTCCTGCCATGTTTCAGACACTGGATGTCCATTCTTTCTGTGGGCATGGTGCTGGTTTTGTCTCATCTTTGTGTGCATGAATGCTGTGTGTTCTAATTCATTCTGTGCATTGTTGGCACAGGGTCACCCTTCCACCATGGAACTTTCGCAAAGCTTTTTGGACTGGAAAAACATTGTCCCTTGGAATAGAAAAATAGATACAAAGACAATTCCTGGGTAACACCACTAAACATGCCCTAACAGCAGTATCTTAATAGTTCCAACTCTCTAGCATGTCATGGAGGTTCTACACGCATCCTCGTACACAGTTCTTGACCTACATAGACCTGAAACACACACAGGGAAAGAAATATAAAAGATCGATTTTCTAATCTCCAATGCTATACTAAAATGCACTATAAAATAAACAGCACTGCCAGAGTCTCTGGTAGGTTCCCACTTACTTGGAGAAAATGACATAAGTCCAGAAAAGCACAACTATGCCTCACAGAGGAATACAGAAAACTTAACTGTAATAAAAACTCCAATACAATTGCTGAGATTGCTCACCCAACAATCAACAACTTTTGGCAGACACATTCCTAATACAGTGTGGGAGACAGTTCCAGTAAAGTAACTGTCTATTTTATTAAAGTAAAAAAAATAAACAAATTCCGCCATTGTTACACTGAAGTATTTAAACTTTCTCTAGTGAAATAATATGAAACAATGGCCATCTCTACTACCTACTCTAGTTCTACTCTGATAGTCTAGCCCAGTGTTATTTAAACATGGTCTCAGAGCTCCACAAGTTCTAATATACACATTTTCACTTCCTGTTTTTGCAAACAGCTGCCCCAATCAGGTTGGTTTTATGTGATCACCAAATACAATCACCAAAAGTACGATTATATTTGACGTCTTGATAGACACTTCTGGCCGAATTCAGGTTAGTATGTTCAAATGTAAATATAAATATAAATATATACTTATGTTCCACGTCTTCCTATTATATTAATTCTGAATTTTCTTACTATTTTATAGGCAAGATTGTTTTACATGTATCATTGAAAGATAATTTCCACAAAATAAGACTTTAGTGTCTTAAGTTATTTACTAAACTAATTGTATTCATTACCTGTTGCTGCACAACACATTATCCCAAAAGTCAGCAGCTTAAAACAACATACATTTCTTATCTCACAGTTTCTGTTGGTTGGGAATCTGGGCCCAGCACAGCTGGGTCTTTTGCTTCATGGTCCCTTTCAGGTTGCAATCAGTGTATCACTTGGGCTGCAATCATAGCAAGGCTCAACTGGGGAAGGATCACGTCGCTGTTGGAAAGAGTCAGTTCTTCACGGGCTGCTGGACTGAGGATCTGGGTTGCCAGATGGCAGTTGACTGGTGGCTTACTCCCCAGTCCCTTGCCATGTGCACCGCTTCAAAATGGCAGCTTGGTCCACCAAAGTAGACAAACCAGAAAGGCATTAGAGACAGTTTGCTAGCAAGATGGAAGTTACAAACTACTGTAACCAACCATAGAAGTGACATCTCACAATCTTTGCTGTATTTTATCAGGCGCAAGCCACCCATCAGTAGGAGTGAGTATTAAGGACCCTCTTAGAAGTCTGCCCATCATAGGGATTTTTGTATTAACACTATAAAAATTAAAATGTGCTAGGTGTGCAATTTTTAATTGCTGTGGCTAATGAAACACTAACAATTTTAATGTGAAAAGAAGGTGTTTGAACCAAGTGGAGAATTGATGTACTTGACAAACCAAGGTTTAAGTAGCTCAGACACAAGCAAAAAGAAGAATTAAATCTTTGCACACCACAGTAGAAACACCTTCCCAAGTGCATAATATCCAACAACCCAAACTACAACCATCAGTGCCATTTTCACCTTTAAGTCATAGAATAGTTTCAGGCAAACATTATCAGCCATATCCAAATAATGGTATTTTTCTGAATGTTATTAAAATAGCAGTTGAATTGTTTGTATAAAATTGATGCATTGATGCATTTTTTCCATTTAATAGTTCTTTTAGAGTCAAGAGCTACAAGCACAAGAAGTTTGTACTCAGACTATAATAACACTGTAATAGGAACGTGTGGCACATTACTGGAGCTTGAGAAACATGGCATTCAGCTTATGCTTTTTAACTTTTATTTTAGGTTCAGGGGTACATATTCAGGTTTGCTATGTAGGTAAGCTATATGTCACAGGAGTTTGGTGTACAGATTATTTTGTCACTCAGGTAATAAACATAGTACCAGATAGGTAGTTTTTTAAATCCTCTCCCTCCTCCCACCTTCCACCCTCAAGTAGGCCCCAGTGTCTGTTGTTCCCTTCTTACTGTCCACGTGTTCCCCTCTTAGTGTCCACATATAAGTAAGAACCTGTGGTATTTGGTTTTCTGATTCTGCATTAGTTTGCTTAGGATAATGGTGTCCAGCTCCACCCGTGTTGCTGCAAAGGACGTGATCTTATTCTTTTTCATAGCTGCGTAGTATTCCATGGTATATCAGTACCATATTTTCTTTATTGAATCTACTGTTGATGGGCTTTGGGTTGATCCCATGTCTTTGCTATTTTTAATAGTGCTGAGATGAACATACACATGCACGTGTCTTTATGGTACAATGATTTACATTTTGGGGGTATATACCCAATAATGAGATTGCTGAGTCGAATGGTAATTCCGTTTTAAGTTCTTTGAGGAACTGACACACTGATTTCCACAATGGTTGAACTAATTTACATTTCCACCAGCAGTGTATAAGCATTCCCTTTTCTCTGCAACCTCAGCAGCATCTGTTATTTTTTTGACTTTTTAATAATAGACATTTTGAATGGTATGAAATGGTATCTCATTGTGGTTTTGACTTGCATTTCTCTAATGGTTAGAGATGTTGAGCATTTTTTCTTATGCTTGGTGGTGGTATGTATCTCTTCTTTCCAGCTTGTTTAAAAGGCCAGATGCCTTAGCATTCAAAGAGCTTGCAGATTCTCTCAGGAATCTGAAAGATAACCAATTAGCATTTGAGTATTTTATAAACTTCATTTCAGTAATAATACATTGAGATATTAAACTAAAATATCCCCCATTTTTTATGAATATCATTGCCCTGCTGTTGTTTCGGGGAGGGAGGAGCCAAATGAAAATAAAGAGGTTCTTACTCGGCACTGAATTTCAGATAGGGTTTTTTAAATCTAGTGTGAAACAATAATCCTAACAGCCTAGCTGTGTTGAGGGAGAAAATGACATTTCAATTCCAAAAGATTCCTTCTCCATATCAAGAGCAATGTTTTTAGTTTAAGGATAGAGCCATGGGATGGAGAGAATGGACAGGAAGCCCGATTACTCAGAAAGGAGGAGACGGTTTCACTGAAGAGAGACTCAGAAGGGCAAATATGAGGCTGAAGTTCAGTGGTATTCTCTCTCTCTCTCTCTTTCTCTCTCTCTGCAACAAAACCACAGGGTGGGGAGAGAAAGATGGCAGGGGAGTACAAACCTCCACGTCAGGAGGGAATCCATAAACCCTGAGGTGGTCCCCCACGATGCCACCTCTCAGCGATGTGCTGCCTCTGGCAACTGGAAGAATGTTTGTGTCCAGTCGTGTGGTCGGAGAGGTAGCGCTGCTGTAGCAGAAGGAGACATTTTGAGGGGTGGGCCTGAGAGGAGGGTCCCAGCAGTTCATAGGTTTATGTCCCAACAGAGGCCCAAGATTGTGGCAAGGAGCCAGCAGACTATGGGGTCCTAGAAATTCTAGACACATTGGCAACCACGTTTTTGCCTAGTGTTGGCAAACCCAGTAACTTCATCAAAAAGCCCACATCCATAGAACGCTTATTAGAATGGCAGAAAAGGGGAGTTTTTATTCTCTCTCTCTGGGGAGCTTCATTGGCTGTTTTCCAGACTCTTGGCATCTGGTAATATCCATGTTCTAAGGAGAAAGAGATAGGAAAGACACCTTGACTCCAGCCACGTGAAGCCCAAAGACATTGCAGCCCCACCTCATGTGACTGCTGGGGGCTCCCCCAGGACACCCGACATTTCCACTGTGTTTTTGTCAGCAATCTGTCTTTACTGGAAAACTCTCCAGGCTCCTAAAGCCAGTGCAATATGACAAGGATGCCTCTGGTGTGCCACCCAGGCAGAGGGCTTTGCTTGAGAACCCAGGGATTCCTGTTCTGCAGTCCTTGGGGAATCTGACAGGGTTGCTGACACAGATTTCTCTAATTGTGCTCATACTTTCTCTCCTCCGCCCCTTTATTTTTTCCCTTTCCCTTTAAAGTTGGATAAACTTGAGAATGAGTTTCACTTTCTTTCTCTGACTCTGGAAAATGGGACAGTACCCTATGCATCTCAGCTGCCTAAAAGCCCCTCTATCCCATGGGAGCCCACAGCACCAAGAGCCCAGCGAGATGAGGCAGGAAGAAACCAGGGAGTCTCTTCATGCTTCTGCTTTTCTACAGTTTATGGTCTGTGGTATGCAAGTGTCTTGTTTTTGTTTTTGTTTTTCAGGCAGCTATAATAAAAATACCACACACTGTGTGGCTTATAGACAACAGAAATTTACTTCTTGCAGTTCTAGAGGATGAGAAGTCCAAGGTCAAAGCACCAGCAGATTCAGTGTTGGGCAAGGGCCTGCTTCCTTATTCATAGATGGCTATTTTCTCACTGTGTCCTCAAATGGCAGAAAGAAAGAAACTTTTCTGAGATTCTTTGCATGAAGCTGCTAATCCAATTCATGAGCAAATGGCCTCCTAAAGGCTCACCTCCAAATACCATCACACTGTGGCTTAGGATTTCAACCTAAGAATTTGGGGAGACATAAATATTCAGTCTACAGCAGGAATATGTGACAACACAGTTGATCTTTTTATCCATGGCCTCCAAAATATCTGATCTCAGATTTATTATTTTCCAGATTTTTGTTTCATCTGGCAGCTACTCAAGTTCCTAAAGACTATATACAAATGATACTTGGATAAGTGAGGAACACTTCCAGATCACTTTTCTTCCTAGTGTGCCTGGTACAAAATAGGCATTCATAAATGTTTGTTGAATGAATCGATGACTCGTGAACAGGGAAATCTCTATGTACTGAGACCCTGATGGCCTTGGGTTTCACCTAAGGCTGCTTTCTGTACAATAATGTTTGGTGTTACTGCTCCAGGGCTTTTCTCCTGACAAGGAGCCATGGCCACTCTGAAGCCAATCTGTCCTAGAAATCTTAGGATTTACTTAATTGACCTCATGATGCTCTTGACACACATTGAGAATGGGAAAAACGATGGTACTGACATTGCTCAAAAGCATGATGGATTACACTTCCTTCCATATGACTGCCTCTTTTCAGCCCCGTCTTAGTTCAGCTACCTGTTGTCAACAGTATCACCCGGGATCCAAAAGAAAGAATTAGCACTGTCCTCAAAGGAGGCAAAAGGAGAATGCTTTTGATGTTTCTCTCTGTGGGCACTCTGCTTGCATCTTGTAAATTCTTATGAGCTTGCAATAAATAGCACATGCCAGGGAGCCCTGTTCAAAGTCCCTAGATGTATTATGTCACCCTTAACATCTAATAAATCACTTACATCCATGTGTGTGCTCCCCATGGCCTGGTAGCCCCACATCCAATCTAGAGGAACCACAGAAAACAATTTTCTTAGCAAATGAGAGCAAATAAAGGACATTATCTTCAAACAACCCAGAAGCTATAAAAAGTTGATAAGATAAAAAGGAATGTATTCCATCATAAAGGCCCTTACCAGGTAGGCAACATGGACAATGTGTTATGGACCTGATTATCAGAGGGTCTAGTCAGTGAAAAATCTCATACAAAAGGCTTCTTTTTCCCTCTGACCAGGAATTAGGACTAAATGCTAAGAGGAATCTCATTGCTGTGGTCAGAAAGAAGAAAACTGGACTCTAAATTTTAGTTCTACTATGATGTAATAATTTTCTCTTCAATTACTTTAATCTATCTACAATTCAAATGTCTCAGATCCCCAAACAAAACCCATCAAAAGTCCCACAGTTATACAAAGAATTCATAGGAATGTTCCTGGTCTCATATGAAAAAAGAAATGGAGACGGTGTGTGTAAAACCATCTTTCTCCTTCCAAATGTGGGTTCAGGGTGCCATTCTCTGTGACACGCTATTTCTATACACACATGCAATTGTACATTTTAGTCACATGACTATTTTCTTCTTGGCCATGTTATGGAAATTCTTCTAAACCACAAAACGTTTTATCTGTAGATGAAAAGGGATTTTTGTTTATGCCCCTGAAGTTGAAGCTTCAGTGATACAGGCCCTAAGGTGGATGCTATAAGAACAGCAGACAAGACAGAAACCAGGAGAGACAGAAAGAAAATGGAAGTAACTGCAGAGACCATGAAGCAGAATTCAGCTCCTTTTTTTGAAGCTTAACATCTGCTTCCTGCATCCCTCCTAGAGCACCTTGTTTCCCAGGAATAAAGAACCAGGAAAAGCCTCAAGTGCTGTGATTGGAAATGAGTGAGCCAAAGGCAGATTCACCATTAAAATGTGAATCCATTATTGCACAATGAAAGAAAACAACACCATGTATGCTAGTGATAAGTAGAAATGCCATCCCATTTGGAGCATGAAAACAGGAGGCAATACTCGCAGTGAAACAAACTGTCAACTATGGCTGGAAAATCCAAGTGACCTTTCAAACAAGGAATCGTTACTTACCCAGGTGGACAGTAATTTTAAGTGGTTCTTAGTCTCTGCCTCAAGTGAGATTTCTGGCAGCAGACACTGCATCACATGTCTTGTTTCTTTTATCCCAAAGCTTCTCCTTTCAAAATGTGATGAAAAGTTGAAATAATTGAGTTTTTTTAAAGACAAAAGGCCTATACTCCATATAAGCTTTGTAACTGCTGAATCCTGTGGCCTGGGATGTGGGACTTAACCTCTGATCTTCAGTCCTCTCAACTACAAAATGAGGATAATAACAGCCACCTTCTTGTGTTACTGAAACAATAAAATGGAAAATGATCACAGCCCACTGTCTTGCCTATTACGAGTAATCGATAGACATTAGTTGCTTTCTTCCTTCTCCTACTCGCCAGGACTAAACTCTACTCTGAGTCACTAGCATGCCAGGCAGCTCAGTCCGCTGATTTTAAGGAACTTCTTTTCCAAGGGACTACTGATGGAAAAAAGCACTGAGTTTTTGGGAGCCCCACAAACATGGGGCTAAGCCACTGGTTTGCAAACACTTTTAAAGCACTTAACCCTTTATTAAAATAAAGCTCATATAAATGCATATAGATCTAAGTTAAAACCTGGCTTTTGGCCTTTCCGCTCCTCTGAGTGCCATCCCACCGAGGAAGTCTCTAAACAGAGTTCCAAAAGCTTGCACTTAATGGTCCCCACTTGCTCTCTTTAATCTATGAATACCATTGACCCATTTTGTATGCGTGTTAGGTTTTTGTAGATATAAATCTTTCTCTAAGAGCAACTCTCATTTTAATTAGCCCTCAATCCTTAGACAAAACTCAGAAACATCTGCCACAATGTCTGGATTTTTATCATTAGAAATTTACTCCTTTGAATCTTGAAGGCTTTTTCATTTTGCAATAGTCATCCAGAAATTATAAACTCCCTGACAGAATCTGTGCCATATTCAGGGTTTTTGACCAGTCTGTAAGGATAAGATGCAGCCTGACTAAATGATAGATGCTCAAGACAGAAAATGGAGAAGCCAAGAGCAGATAGAGTAGACAGAAAGCTAGAGCTAGAAAAAAAGACTCCTTGTGCCTCGAAATAAACCCTGTCCTCTAACTCTTAGACTTTTCTATTATTCTCTAAAGAGACACAATTTTATCTGATATATGAAACAAAACCTTTCCCAAAAGTTGCACTGTCTTACTATTCAAGGCAAAAGATGGATTTCAGATGTAATTTCAAAACTAAAGAGGGTGATTATTATTTATTGTCTTCATGCTGTTATTAAGTACCTGTTCTGGACTTTGTTAAAAATATGTAAAGAAATAACTCAATTTCATGTCTTGAAGACATAAATTAAAGTGATCAAGAACTCACCATGGGTCCACAGAGGAATTTGTCATGCCTATAGAGTTGAAGAAGGCTCACCTCTCTTCTCTGACACATGAAAAGAAGAAAAAAAAAATTCATGAAGATAAGAGTAGACCTAAGAGGGTAATTTCTTAATCATTTAATGTATATTTAATGTACAGATGCATAGTATTTTCCCCCAGAGCATCTATATATTGTCCCCTTTTGATAAAGACCTTTACTACATATTATGCAGTCTGGGGCTTGGGGATAATTAGTGGGATAAAAGTTGTGTCCCACTTTCTCCCCCTCACAGCAATATTAACCTAACATCCCAAAACTTGAATTGTAAAACTACAGTCAGTTCTGTTATAATGTAATATAGTATTCCTAAACATCACCATGCTATGCAAAGTTGTACAAGAAAAATTACAGGGTTTAAGAAGAAAATGGGAGCACAACATTTAAAAATGTTGTCAGTGGCATGTAAACAAAAGATAGGAACCAAATAAAAAAGATAGTTGTGCACAAGTTAAATGGCTAGTAAATATTGCAAAAAATGTGACTCCTTATCTTGAAAAAAAACCTGAAGTTTGCCTATGTATGTGAATTTAGGAAGGCTGCAGCTTGTAAGTTACTGGGAAATGGAGGAAGGAGGGTTAGTTGAAATCAGACAATGTGGAAAGGTCAGGTGTGGAGGGATACAGCTGATAATACACATAATGAGCTGACAGAGCTGGTGATATGCACATGCCCATTTTGTGTATTCTTCCATAGCCCAATACAACAGAGTGCAATTTCTGCATTTACCCAGCATTCCCTGTGGACAAAACCGTGCATAAGAAAATGCAAAATCACATTGTGCTCAGATCACCTCCTAATATTTCAATTGTGTTGAAACAAATTTGTTTTCGAAACAAGCGTGATAGCACAACTGACTATATCTGGAATTTTCAAGTTCTTATCTCTAACTGCCACCCTTCATTCCACTTGCAGAATAAATTTTCCCAATACAAATCTCATCTTTTGTTTAAGATCTCTTAGAAGAAGCAGACAGTTCAGATGAATGTTTCAGGTGATAAACGAGGCAGGATTTTAAAAGACAGAAAGATTGCGGTTTGCTCAGTTCTCCATCAAAATTTCCTTGCTGAAGCATAATTGAGCCTGGTATTGAAGCGCAGTAGAGTTGGGAGAGAAGGCACGGCATAGACAAGCAGACCTAGGACCCAGACCCAGGACCAGGCTCTGTGCCTACAGGAAAGAGTCTTGTTTCTAACAGGGCTCAAGGTATTAGTAGCTGCTCTTGATGTTGACTTGAAAAGTTTTACATTTACTAGATGTTCCTATCTACCCTTTTTAACTTGCTAAGAATACCATCTGTGAATTTACCTAAATCTCCCTTTTAAGCCTCTAGCTATCTTAAGGAATATTGTCATGCAAGAGCTGGGCAAGAGCCAGGAGCACAGTAATTGGGGCATTCGCTCACCATGTATTGAATTGAGGAATCACTGTTTGCAATGTCAGCTAAGTGGAAAAGGAAAAGCTAAAATCACATTCTTATGAGTCTGGCAATTTTGTGGCAAGTCTCTGTGGAGCTCAAAGCCATCCTAAATTACAGAGCTTGTATATTCTGTGGTGGACAACTGCTTCTTCCCTCACCCATTTTTCTCAACTATTGGTATTTGGGGTAGTACAATTCTTTTTTGTGCAGGACTGTCCTGCTCAGTTCAGGACAATCAGCACCCTTATCTAACACTTACCAAATGTCAGTCGTGCATCCTAATCACTGCAAATATCCAAAATGCCTCCTTCACAAACTCAAACACTTTTGGCAGGTTAGAGGGTTCCCTGAATGAGAACCACTGCCACTGATGTCTCCTTCAGCTGCAAACTTCCTTCTCTCTGCAGATGCAGGCCTGCCCACTTCCTGAGATAAACACTCAAGCAGTTTTCATTCCTTTACCTTGGAGAGAATACACGATCTTGGGTACAACAGAAGACATTACAGCAGAGAAAAGGAGAAGAATAGGAAAACTCTATGTGCTCCTCACCATATTACCTTACTCTTCTTTAGACAGAGTCTCACTCTACTGCTCATTGCAATCTCCGCCTCCCAGGCTCAAGGGATTCTCCTGCCTCAGCATCTTTTTTTCTTTTCTTTTCTTTTCTTTTCTTTTTTTTTTTTTTTTTTTTTTTTTGAGACAGGGTTTCGCTCTTTCACCCAGGCTGGAATGCAATGGCACGATCTCGGCTCACTGAAACCTCCACCTCCCTGGTTCAAGCAATTATCCTGCCTCAGCCTCCTGAGTAGCTGGGATTACAGGCATACACCACCACACCCAGCTAATTTTTTGTATTTTTAGTAGAGACAGGGTTTTGCCATGTTGCTCAGGGTGGTCTCAAACTCCTGACCTCACGTGATCCACCCATCTCAACTTTCCAAAGTGCTGGGCCTGAGTCACAGCACCCAGCCTCAGGCTCTTGAATATCTGGAATTGCAGGTGTGTGCCACCATGCCCACCTAATTTTTGTATTTTCAGTAGAGATGGGATTTCGCCATGTTGGCCGGACTGGTCTTGAACTCCTGACCTCAAGTGATTCATTGGCCTCAGCCTCCCAAAATGCTGGGATTACAGCTGTGAATCACTGCACCTGGCTTACCTTACTCTTCTTATGCGTGAAATTTTCATATAATTTACGTCTCAGAACAGTCCTATAAAATTGGCCACGGGAAGAAAACTGTGACTCAGGGGTCTGCCCCTGGTCAGGCTGCTGATTTGGGATTAGAATCTGGTTGTCCTCATGTTGCTTCCTCTTGTGCTCATTTTGCCAGCCCTTACTGCTGTTTCTTGGCCCTGGGAAAAGAACCTGAACTCTTTTTCACTAGCATCTGACTTCCTTCTTCCATATTCTGCAGAAACTTGAGTTTGCCATTGATGCTGTTGACCAAATATTTCCAGCTCTCTATCTTCATAGCACATGGTGGTATTATACTTCCAGCCCACCTCTGGTTCTTCAAAGCAGCATTACTAGTTCTGGCCAATAAACTGTGACCATTTAACAGCCAGTGCAAGAAACTCATTCTCTTTTCCCTCTGATGTAACAACTGGCAGCATTTAAGATGGTGGCTGCTCTGTCAGCATGGATCCAAAAGTCAGGAAATGTTGAAGTAGAAGCCTCAGCTGACCCAAAATGGACAGCTAGTATGAGCAAGAAAAAGCCCTTTGCTATAATAAATCACTAGGATATGAGAGTTGTTTGTCATCACCGTGTGACGTATCCTATCCTGACTGATACAGAATTATCTGCTTCTCCCAACATTTGCTCCTGAGTCAGTTCTCAGGTGTTTTGATGGAATAAAATAACCTCTCAGATCCATCCCCTATACCACATACACACATGCAAACACAGGGGCCAGATTCCTTATGTGCTAGTGCCTCTTCCGCACATCTTCCTTACTGTGATGGTTAATACTGAGTGTCTGTTGATTGAATTGAAAGATGCAAAGTATTGTTCCTGGGTGTGTTTGTGAGGGTGTTGCCAAAAGAGATTCACATTTGACTCAGTGGGCTGGAAGAGACAGACCCACCGTCAATCTGGATGGGCACCATCTAATCAGCAGCCAGCATGGCTAAAATAAAAGCAGGTAGAAGTTGGAAGGACTTGACTTGCTGAGTCTTCCGGCCTTTGTCTTTCTCCCATGCTGGGTACATCCTGCCCACAAACATCAGACTCCAAGTTCTTCAACTTTTAGACTCTTGAACTTACAACAGTGATTTGCTAGGGGCTCTTGGACTTTCGACCACAGACTGAAGGCTGCACTGTTGGCTTCCTTACTTTTGAGGTTTTGGGACTCGGACTGGTTTCCTTGCTCCTTCACTTGCAGATGGTCTATTGTGGGACTTTACCTTGTGATAATGTGAGCCAATACTGCTTAGTTAAACTCCCCTTCATATATACATCTATCCTATTAATTCTGTCCCTCTAGAGAACCCTAATATACTTAGGATTTTTAAATTTTAGCCATTTCACCTCTCACACTCTTTCCCCTTTTAAGAGTCGTGCTCTGTCACCCAGGCTGGAGTGCAGTGACACAATTTCGGCTAACCACAACCTCTGCCTCCTTGGTTCAAAGCGATTCTCATGCCTCAGCCTCCCAAGTAGCTGAGACTACAGGTTCATGCCACCACATTCGGCTAATTTTTTATATTTTTAGTAGAGACGGAGTTTCTCCATGTTGGCCAGGCTGGTCTGGAACTCCTGACCTCAGGTGATCCGGCCACCTCGGCTTCATAAAGTGAGCCACCGCACCTGGCTCCCACGTCCTTCTGAAGCATCAGTCATTCTAGACAGTAGAATTGGCTCCAGCATACCCAGTTGTTTTTGTTTCACTGCAAGTTCTTTAATGATAGGGAATGTGCCTCATATCAACTCTGCCTACCATACAGCCTGGCACAGAGAAAGCAAAATACAAATACTTGTTAAATAACTAACCTTTGTAATCTAATGCTAGGAACAAAAGCGGAAGAGAAATTATCTAGGCAAACTATTTTTTTTCTCCAAAAGCACTGAGAAGAATAATGAGTAAGAATACACATGCTAGAGGAGAAATATAGTACATTTTTAAAAGTTTGGAAACTCGGAGGGAATTATAAACATATAATCAATTACTACCACAATATAGAAGTTTTTCTTTTCTTTATAACCAAGAAAACTTCTCATTCATTACATCATGCTCCATAAGTTATACTTTATCAGCTATCAAATAAAAGACTTTTTATCTCATTCTAGATCTATGGCCAACAAAAAATTCAGCTCCTAGTTAATATCTGATGAATCCCGGGATGACTCCAGAGGAGACTCGCTCAATAATCCAATAGCTCATTTCGCTCTCATCCTACTCAGCTATCCCAGACATCCACTGCCGCCAAAGTGAAATATGATATTGATCTTGCACTGCATTGTTCGGTCTCTGTGAATCCTTGGTGGTCATTTGCTACTGATAGATTAACACAAGTGTGATAATCACTTTGGAAGTAAACTGTCAAGTACATGCGCCCTGGATTCTGTACTGAGCACCCAAGAAAACTGGCTTCTCCCTAAGGAGTGTGCTACATAATCACATTTGATAAAACTCAAAGCTATGCTGGAGAAGCAGTGGTTACTGCCAAAACATGCCACTGTTCGTGTCCTCTGAGATGGGGATCTGTCTACCCAGCCTTTCAATTTAGGATGTCTTGTTTCTTTCAATTTTCTGGGGATGTCATAAACCATAACAAGAATTTAACTTGAGGTGAAAATAATAGTGACAGTAGAAAAAAGGGAAAATTGTGCTAGCCAAATATTATACATTTTTATATGCATTACCTTGGAAAGGTGATACAGTAGTTGAGAGTAAGGACTCAAGAACTAATCTGCTTGACTTCAAATTCCAGCTTGCCACTCATTAGCTGAGCAAGTTACTTTAACTCTCTGTGCCTGTTTCTTCATGTGTGAAATTATCTTACACATAGATCTGTTGTGAAGATTAAATTAGTTAATTTATGGGAAATATTTAGAATAGTTCCTGTCATGTAAGTACTCCTTAAGCATAGTTTTATCTTTCTTTAGAGAGATAGAGAATGAAATGGAGATAGAGATGCCTATGGGTGTGTATATGTGTATTTGTATATATTTGCATAGACTCGATGAGATGCATACGATCAATAAATCCGTTTCACAAAAAAGATCGTGAGAGTTAGTGGGGTAGGAGGAACAGTGAGTTAATGGCAAAGCCAGCAATTAAACCCAGGGCTTTTTTACTCTAAAGCATACGTTTTTAAATAGCAGACACATTGTTAAGTGATATTTATTAGTCAAGAAATGTTTCTTGAGTGTCAACTATGTGCCAAGCATTCTGTTAGGCATGGAGCCACGGGACTCTTTTACTCACAGCCAGAGCTGGGGAAAATGGTGAAAGAAAAACCCACAACGTGTTTTTTGTATTCCTTCAATGATACTCTAACCAATAAAGTCAAACCCTTTATCCTCCGCTTTTCCTCTTATGCTTCACTTAAGTAGATTCTCCCTGGGCAGCATTCTAGAAACCATTTTTTATTCTCATACCCATTTCCTTGATACCTATTCTCTGAGAGCCTTTACCTTTGTTAAGTGACAGCAAGCTGTTCTGGTTAACTCAGATGACAATTAGTTCCCCTCATAGAAGAAAATGGATTAGGAATGAGTAAGTGCCCCGTAGGTAGGCACAAACTAAGGCTATATGGTGATGACATAATAGATTTCTAAATTAGATCACAAATTAGACTAAAGGGACTTCCAAATCTAAGATAAAGCAATTATTCAATATGCTAAGATCAGCATTCTTGATTATTAGATCAGCTCTCATGGTAAGATTTCTTGTACTATGCTCACAATACTAGGAGAACACATTGGATAAAATAAAAATGTAGTGGTTACCTATTTTTAATGCCCCTTAATCAACCATGATACTTGGCCAGCCGATTCAATACCTTACACAGTGATCCATTTGAACTTGACACTGGCAGGATACTTAGTGGTACTATATGTGATTCTGGTAACAAAAGAAAAGAAACTCTCTGTGATGTATGCGATGCCACCTCCAACTCTTAGATAGTAGAATCAGAAAATCGATCTGATGATTGAAAGACTAGAAAGTAGTTCACACCGTCAGATCAGCTAACTTTAATTAAGTAACTTCATTCTTTTCCTCCAAAAGGCCCAATTGTCCAAACTTTATCCAAGCTAAATAATGCCCTATATTTTTCAAATTGACCTCCCAGGCCCTCTAAGTATGACTTTATCTCTTTCCTTCTCTACATAGGCAAGCTGTTAGAAAAAAATTCAGGCTTACTGTGTCATCTCCTTGCCTCCCATCTCCTCTTTGCTCTGCAAGGCCATTCTCCTTTTCTCTCTTCAGGCCACTGTGTATGTCCAATCTGTAATTTTGAACTGCTGCTCTGCTATCTTATGTAAATCATACTCACATCCCCTCTTTGAGATTGTTCCAGAATCCAGGCTTTTTATGCATGGCTCTAACACTAAACCTGTCCCTATCAGTCCTGACTCCCAGGGCATGAACACTGAGATACTGTTCAAATTTCTATCACAGTTTAGCTATAAATGGAAGCAGAAAAATAGGGTATTAGCTGGAGAGCAAGGTGGACACTATAACTTTTTAAAAAAGGGATGCAAGATATTTTAGTATCTTTGCTGTTGGAAATGATCCAACAGAAGGTGAAAAAATTGATAATGCAGGGGTACAGGGTACTTCCAGAAGCAAATTATTTACACAGGCAAGAATTTATTAAAAGCAACCAGTTATGTAGGTGATTTAATCTTTGCCCAGAAAAATGGAGGATTTCAACCTGAAAACTTTTGCTATCCTGTGTAATCTTTTAAGAAATTTAAATTTTTGCACAAATTTTAAAATTTTTACCGTAGTTTTTTTCAACATGTTTGAACACAAAACCATTCAACCAACTTGCCCTCAAGTCTTCATAGAATGATTGCTTTCAAACTGAGACGGGTAAAAGTTTCTCTAGATCCCCAGATACTGACTCATAACCAGAGTGAGGCAAAGCCCTGAAGTCTCAAGTTCACTGTAGTTTTCTATGAATTCAGAAGCAAAATTCATCGCTATCCTTCCTGCTTCTAGGGGAAGTTGGGTAAACGACTCTTACCCTTTACCTCTGTCACAATGCATAGTGTATATTTTCAAATATTTACATTCTTGGGCATGACCCCAGTCTTGATGAGTCTAAATCTCCTGGGACAGTGAACACAAAAGGAAAAAATACAGAAATCTGCATTTTGCCTTGTGAACTCCCCCAGCTATTCCTGTGTGCCCTGAAGCTCAAATCCTGAAATAGAGAAGCAAATATGATAATTTCCATTTTCATTCCTGCTTTTAACAATGTGTGTCAGGCCATGTTCGGCATTGAACATGCAAGGTTAGAACATGATGGTCCCTGCCTTCAAAGGATTCACAATACAAAGGGAGAGAAATGGGAGCTAATCAAGGGCAATTCACAATGTGAAAGGCTTGTGACCAAGGAAGTCTTAGGATGCTGAGAAGGAGTATCAAAACTGGGTTCAGCTGGGGGTGGGCGTGATGCCCAGAAAGGCCAGGCTTGCTCTCAAGATGAGTTCTGAAGGATGAGCAAAAGTTAGCTAGGAAATGACATACCAAAATCGAAACAGAAATATTTCCAGTTCTTATTTAAAAGATTTTACTTGCAATTTTTTTTATTAAATTGTGCAATGCATAATAAATTCTCATCCACAAAATATTTCTAGCTAAGAAATTGCTTTGATATCATTTCACCAGTCTAGAAGTAACAGCTGAGGGTCTTTTCCCTTTAAAGTGATGGGAGGCCTCAAAAACACACATTTCTTGTCCTCAGACATAGAAAAGAAGGTTAAGAAAAGAGGTGAAAATTCAGCTCCACCTTAAAGAGAAAAGAGCTTTTAGTTGGAACTTAAAGAGCAAGACTTAGAGAAAGAGGAGAGAGCAGAAAGACAAAATAAATTTAAATCTCAAGTGGAAATGTTCTACTCAGCCCATGCAGGTAGGAAGATATAAGTTAAATAATACATAAAGGAAAAGTGTTTCTCTAGGTTTGAAAAATTAGAGGTGACAATGAAAACAGACTCCTCTATAAATTCCACATGAACCTGTCCTGAGGGTTCCTGTTTGTCCTAGCCAGTCTGCCCTGAATTTCCCAGTGTAATGGTATGTGCATGGTATGTGCACTATACATCTCCAAGTCCAACTTGACTTTTCCAGGGCAGACTCAACTTTGTGGTAAATTGGTGAAAATGGGTTATATATAATAAACTTTATTACAACGAAGATTTCTGCCAACAAAGCTGTTTTTACAGGTTAATATTAGCGAACTATAC